>NC_088839.1:32916773-33044273 GCF_904066995.2 Poecilia reticulata | reverse complement strand
AGTCCTGCTGTAGTTAGTATGAAGCTAGTACAGCTGTGGTTAGCATGAAGCTAGTAAGGCTGTGGTTAGCATGAAGCTAGTCCTGCTGTAGTTAGCATGAAGCTAGTACAGCTGTGGTTAGCATGAAGCTAGTCCTGCTGTAGTTAGCATGAAGCTAGTACAGCTGTGGTTAGCATGAAGCTAGTACTGCTCTAGTTAGCATGAAGCTAATACTGGTCTGGTCTTTTCAGTCTGACTCAGTGTTAGCATCTGTTGACACTGATATAATAGTTAATTATTTTGCAGTAAACCCCCTAACTTTTATTCTCTGTTTGAATAATGTTCATGTTTGTGTCGTTTCCCTCGGGTCTTGTTTTTCCCCGCTGCTCTTCAATCTGCGCCAACGGGACCGGAGGTCAGATCACGGGGCGGGACGACATCATGGGGCAGATTAATCATATCCATAATTCAGGAACTCTCCGTGCATTAAGTCAGAGGGATGAAGCAAGCTTTGGACCAGAATCGTTTAGGTGGAACCATTAAAAGAAAACGCTGCGGGTCAGAACCGGTGCTGGTCGCATCGGACCCAGAGTCCGGCCCAAACCAACATTCTGCTGCGTCTGACTGACACACCCTGATAAACATGCAGCATGTGCAGCAACACGCACAATGCTGCAGTCGGGTCAGCTGAAGAGTTTCCCTCAGAGATTATCTGCTAGTTCCAGAACCAACAGAACCGAGGAGCAGCAGAGCAACAAGGAGACGCTCAGAGGTCCGAATCTGGAGAGAAGAACAAACCGAACGAGAGACAAGCTGCACTCTCCACCCAGAGAGACAGGAAAACAGACAAAAACCAGATTAAAACAGACAAAAAAAAGATTAATGCAGGTAAAAACCAGATTTAAACAGATAAAAACCAGATTAAAGCAGATAAAAACCAGATTTAAACAGATAAAAACCAGATTGAAACAGATAAAAACCAGGTTGAAACAGATAAAAACCAGATTTAAACAGATAAAAACCAGATTGAAACAGATAAAAACCAGGTTGAAACTGACTAAAACCAGATTGAAACGGATAAAACCCAGGCTGAAATGGCTCTAAACCTTTAAAAAGAGACTATAAACTGGATGTGAAGAGCTTCTACCAGTCAGTCTCCATTTGGGTGGTCAGACTATCTTCATTTTAACTCAAACCAAACCAGCCTGATCCGACTAATGGAACCTTCCTCTTCCTCCTCTTACTCACATCCAAACCAATCCAATCAGATCAATTACGGTAGTTTAATAATCCAGCAGGTCGTTGCAGCAGCAGCAGCAGCAGCTGAGCTCAGTTTCAGCAGGACAAAACCATCCTGCAGCTCCAGTGTGTGTGTAGGGGTGTGTGTGTGTGTTTTTGTTTTTATCACATCATGGGGACTTCAATCTGTTTACACTCACGTCATGGGGACCTCCTCCATCATGGGGACCTAAACCCTGGTCCCCATAAGGAAGATGGGTTTAAATGACTGTATAAGCCATTTTAAAGGTGCTGGTGAAGTTTCAGCAATGGCCCATAACACGTTTTTCCGTCACTTTTGTGTTAGTGTGTGTGACCCGATACTGCCCCCATAAGATTTCAGATTGGTACTGCACCTCATTGTAATTCACACACTTTTCCAAATATGGTTGGGTACCACCTTCTTCCTGGTCCCCATAAAGAAGATTATGGCAAGAACTTGAAATTATTTGGTTTAAAAGACAATATCAACTTAAAAGATAAAATCCACAATCCCAAATGAAAATGGATATTTTTCTACAAAGATTGACTCCACTGATTCAGTGTTTAGACTTTTGATTTTGTTTACACACCAAGAATTGTTCACGTGTGCATATTGTCTGTTTACTGATCTTTGATAAAGTTAAAAGAGATTAAAAAAGGGGTTCATGGTTTGAATTTATTAATAAAGTATGAAACAGGGTGCATAAAAGACTAAAGATGTAAACATTTGCGCAAATATTTAGTTAATATTCAACACTACAGTTTTAGAATAGCTTTAAAACTGTTCTAAAATGGGTAAATGTTTTAGTCTCTAGATCTGCATTGATGTTGAAGCCATAAGGTAAAACATTAACAGCAAAAGAATCTGACAGCTTACTGACCCAAGTGCACAGTAGACAAATGGAGAAGCTTTCAGTTTTATTGATAAATTGTAAAAATATACATTATATTTCTTTAACTTTACAATTAAAATTCCTTTGTGTTTACTTTTAAATAAATTGCCCACAGCATATATTTAAGCTTGGGGTCATGGAACAAAACAGTAAAAAGGTCCAAGGGGTTTAAATACTCTGTTTCTGACAGTGACTTTGTAGCAATCACCTCTCCTAGATTAATATGTAGTAAATGGTCACAGTCAATTGCATCAGGTGTGCATTGCGCTGAACTTCCTTCGCCAGTTCCTGATGTTTAAAAGGCAAATAGTACCGGTGCCTGTGGACACAAATGTTTTTTTAAATAAAAGAAACCTCTAGTACAGGGATGAGCAATTAATTTCTTCAGGCGGCCTCATGAAAAATCTGAAATATGTTGGAGGGCCAAACCAAAAAAGACTCAAATTTAATCTTGACTCATTATACATTTCCTCATACCTCTTGTTGTAATAAAGTATTTAAATCAGATTCTATAGGGAATAAGAATATTCAGTAAATAGTAATAAAAGTTAATTTGTGGTTTGGTTGAAGTGAGAATTAATACAAATTCTATCAAATTAATAGTTTAAAAAATACAGTCATCACATCTGAATTTGTTTTTAGCTTTTTAATCTCTGCACAACTGAAATGGTGTGCATTAAATTGATCAACTGCATATATGAGCAATAAATGGTTTTAAGTATTGGAAAGGCCTGACGGACCTGCAGAGCTGCAACCTGAAAGACTGAGTAACACAAAAGTTCCTCCAATCAGATTTTAATGAATGGAAAAAGTACCACAAAGTACTTTAAATACAGCAGAAACTTAAAGAGGTACACACAAAAAGTAATATCACTTTAAATAACAATATAACAACTCATTACAAAATGAAACTGTAATGACTTGAAAACCTGGAAAAACTGTCAAAAATAAAGTACTCCAAAACTGAAACTTCCTCACAGAAACTCCTGAATCTCTGAGGTCCTAGAGCCTTTTCAGCACTTTTCCCAGACTGAGCCACCTGACGACTGTGTGATAGCTTAGATCTCGGTGGTCAGTCCAAGTTTCCTCTAAAAGTGAAACAAACTGTCTATGGTTCAGCGCCCTTGCTCTGATAAAGTCCAGTGTTTTAGTTATGACATCAACCACATGATTCATTTTTAACACCGACTTACACAACGCTTCTTGATGTATAATACAATGAAAAAAAGTAAATTTCTGCTCAGGGTTCTTTTCTGCCACTTTGTCCTGGATTCTCTTTAATAAACTGTTTTTCCTGTGAGATTTGGACACCAATCTGTTGTCACGCCCACCAGTGTGTCCCAGTTCAGACCCAAGCTTTCCAAACACGCATTTACCTCTAAGAGCTCACTCCCTGTTGTTCCTTTCATTGATCGCTGCCTGCCAGCTCCTCCATGATGCTAAATTCTGCATTGATCCCGGTGCACGAATATGAGTAGCTAGGCAGTGTCCCGTATGTCACAGCTCTCACCCAAAGTCAGGGAAAAATACACAATCATTCACACTGTCCTTCAGTTGCAGCACCAGGTTCGTCACAATGTCCTTAATCCTTCTTGTTATGGTGCACCGGGAGAGGGAGATGTTCTCAAAAGCATCTTTTTTCTCAGGACATATTAGCGCTGATGAGACCAACAAGCACTCCTTAATAAACTCTCCATCACAGAAACGTTTGCTCTTCCACCAATCTTGTGGGATATGACAAAACTTGCCTTGACTGCAGCTCCTCTAGATGACAGGCATTTTGTAAAAAGTGTTTGTTGAGCTTGCAACTTGGCTACCAACGCAGATGACTCAGTGGTGCGCCGTTTCCCTGAGAGGTTCTCTTCTAGTGTTTGGTCACGTAGTGACGATGGAGATTATATTCCTTTAACACAGCCACCTGCGCACCACAAACTAAACACACGGCTTTACCTTTGACTTCAGTAAAGAAATATTTTGCTCTCCATGCCTTGTTGAAAATGTGGCATTCGAAATCAACTTTTCTTTTTTTTACCATTTGATGACATTTTGTGGGGATCGTGGATTCGGCTGCTAGCATCACCTGTTACTGTGCGTTAGCATTTACGTACGTGCATTCATAAATGGTGTGTTAAGCCCTTTCAAAATAAGATGGCTGCATCGCATGCACACGAAATTTTTTTTTAAAATTTTGACTGGGGGTCCGAGGGCCGGACAGGGATGCCCAACAGGCCGTATCTGGCCCGCGGGCCTTGAAATGACCAGGTCTGCTCTAGTAGAACCTAACAAAGTATCAGGTAGTATTTGCCATAAACAACTAGGATTTGGAAAAGACACACCTTTGGAAAAGACACACCTCCTCCCCAGAGCAGAACCTTTGGTGTATGCAGATATTAAAGTGAGGTAATTTCACACAATATCTGCATGCATTTAATGTTGATCCAATAACATATTAGGGGATCTAAATGTAGATACCAAAGCATACTATATACTGAGGTTGAACAAGTTAGTAGGTAAGGTTAATCAGCACCTGCTAGAATATTTCTGCTGTGCTGCAACAAGCTACATTATTGGATTTGCTCTATCGCTTTTTATTTTTAACGCATTCCTTCAAAGGGCAATGTTTGTTATAATATTCTTGGAATATTTCCAGAAATGTATCATAAGCTTCATTAATATGCTGTTGTTGGTAGACAATGTTCCAATCATGTGCCATCAAGTCATGTTTTTAGCAAAGTTGTCGATTCCTTTGTTCTAACTCTCCTAAATAACTTATGCTGTTCTGGTAAAGCAATTTCTATCATATATTACAAACACTGGCAAATGGTCATTGATTAAAAACCCTCCAACAGATTTATGTACAATTTCATTAGCCAAAATATTGTTGACTAAAGTGGCTGAGGAGGATGTGATTCTACTTGGTCTAGTTATCTTTGGGATAAGAGTCAAACTGATCATTGTGTTCAAAAACTCCTCTGTACTTCTATCAGGGTTTCCCCCAGTGTATTATAGGCCTGGCGGCTGCCATGCTTTACTCGCGCCACCGCCAGGCTAAGCCTTTCTTGTTTATTTCTAGGAAAATAAAATAAAAAAAATTGCCTTTTTTTTAAGCCGGATTGCAAGTGTTTCTGTTGCTCCGAGCGTTTCACTATCAGAGCAGATTTATTCCTAAAAGATATGTTTATAGTTTCTGCATTTAAAGCCGGACCAACCACACCGCTGGTCTCTGCGCGCTGCAGCAGCTGGATGTCTAAAGTTTACCTCAGCGCGGATCCTCCTTTCACTCGAACTGGACACAGGCTGACCGCTGTGGATATTTACATCAACCCCCTGTGAGGAATTATGATTAGTTATGAGGAGTTATTGATTAAGGTAAGAGTTTAAACCCACCGCGTTAGCTCCGGTTAGCTCTGGTTGCGCAGCTCTACGTGAACCGCAGGAATAACATGTAGTCGCGCTTTCAGAGATACTTTGAGGTGAGAATGATGTATATTTGTGAACAAAACATTATGCAGCGTTTCCATCTCAACACGCTGCCCAGCGTTTGGTCCTGTCTTCCCTGTAAAGTTTAGGTCTGGTTCCCGGTTAGCCGGTGCGTTAGCGGCTAACGACCCAGCGCTAATCACTCATCGTGCAGGTTTAACCCGGTGAGGAGCTTTTGCTCTCCTCGCAGTCACGCATCACGCTGATTTTATATTATTTTATTATTATTACTAGTATTATTTTTCCGGTTACATTAAGCACCAAACCGTATCAAATGTTTTGCCCACTTGGTCAGACAGAGTTAATGCTCGCGGCCACCGGACATCTGAAAAACTCATCCAGAAACTCGACCAACCAAAATAGTTTGTGTGTTTCCTTGTTAAAAACTCAACAGACACGAAATGAAAGAGCTACTAAAGCCACATTAGCAGCATTGAATTAAATCTCCCATTTGTTGCGCAGTGCAGCAGATTACCTCATCATGCAGGGCCGGTCAAAGGCTGCATGAGGCCTGGAGCAGATTATGACTTAGGGGCCCCTTTTGTTGCTAAAAACATGAGCAGCTCTAACAGCTTCTGTGTTAGATTTAGTGAGAAGTTTAACTGGCAAACCTAAAAGCAATAAATTATAACTGCATCTTACTAATTTGTATTTGTGAACAAACGGAGCTGAAACGCAAAGATTAAACTCACAGCATCAGATGGTTGCTATGGTAACAAACCAATCTATGAATATTGTTCTTTGAACTTCTACAAAATAAACTTACCAGCTCCTTAAAATCTAACATATAAATGTTAAATAATTTAAAGTATTTTAATTTATATATGCTGAAACCATTATGTCAAATTTAGCAGCAATGATAATCTCAATAAACAAATGTTACATTTATATATCTGTGGTCCATGTTAAAATATTAGCATTTATGGGGCCCCTGAAGCTCTGGGGGGCCTGATGGAGCCGCTGACTTAATTTGGATTTAACAGAAGTAAACATAATTGATATTTATTTTAATTGTATTTTTTGATTAGTTGTTTTTAAGGCTAGTTGTGGGTTTATATAGCAGTTCACTGACGATGTTTTCCCATAACATATAATTACCCAGTGACATTTTTACTTTTATTGTCTACTTAACATCTTTTAATACAAAAACACGGTGGACCGCCTCGGCGCCCGACCACCGGGCTTATCAAGTTTTCTGGGGGAAACCCTGTCTGATTATTCACATTAAGTAAATTTATATTAAAGTCACCACATATGAACAAAACCTTACTAATCTTATCTGAACACACTTTCCATCCATTCCTGCAGAATATCAATATCAGAGCCAGGTGCTCTGGCTCTGATAAATATGCACATAAAAGGATAATATTTTTATCCTTTTATGTGCATATTTTTATCCTTTTATGTGCATATTTCTAGTTATACATTCAAAAGCATTATTAACTGCAGCTGACATGTCCAGATGTCTAAAATTAAATGTTTTTATAATGTATAGTTCTACTCCTCCACTTTTATTCTTTCTATTCATATAGCTGAATTCAGTCGTTGAGAAGAAAATCCATTTATCTATCTGTATACAGCCAAGTTTCCAATACTGCTATTACACTGAATGGTTGTGCAAATGTTCATAAATAATCTCTATTATGATCAAAATTAACACAGAGGCTTCTGCTATTAAAATGTATAATCAAAAGCTTTCCCTCTGACATAAATCTATAATTGAATTGTTTATTCGTATGGTAACAGCAGGTGGTATCCACACTGGAAAGGGTGATAATTATAATTGACTGTGTACATAAATTCTTAGTATGAAATTGTCTTTTGCTTTCTCAACCGTCATCCTGGTCCTGGAGGGCTGAAGTCCTGCAGCTCTTAATGTCTCCCTGGTCCAACATACTTGAATCCAACAGCTGAATCTCCTCCTCAGTGCAGTCAGGTTCTCCAGAGTCCTGCTAATGACCTCATTATTTGACTCAGGTGTGTTGAAGTTGAGATGCACCTCAAAGTTGCAGGAGTCCCTCCAGGCCTGGAGTTGCCCACCCTGGTCTAGCTCGTCTGGCTATATCCACATTTTTCTTGGTGAGATGCTCATTCAGGAAGACATTTGATCCTTTCAATTTCCATCCTGGTTTCAGCAGCGCACCATCTTTACAGTTCACAAACTACAGATTGGTGGCTTGTTTATCTCCAGGATTCCTCATTTTCAAGGGATGACAGGTTCGATCTGCTTAACTTCCAGTGCAATGCCTTTAGCTTCCAAGCAGGCAGGCAGTCACCTGTTGCTCCACTGACAGCTTTGGCCTCAGCGTCTCCTTCGTCCCAACTCACAGCACGGGCATCTCGGTTTTACTGTCAGTCCAGTTACAATCATGTTATTTATTCTGGTATACTGTTCCAACCTATTCACTCAGTTTTACAGATGAATTATTTTTTTGTCCTTTTCTTCATTTTGAAGGCAAAGAGCTTTTATTTTGTCAACAAGGTCCTTCTGCTAAAGCTGCATTGGTGCAACTTCTGTAGCTAGAAAGTCCAGCGACCTCTTAATATCCACATCTTCTGTTGACTGGTTCTTTTGGCTCCATGATTCAACAAGTTCCAAAGGAGAGCCTTTCCAAAACCTTTCAAGAGTTACCACTATTTTTTACGTATTTTTGGCATTTATCCATGTTGATGTGAGCTTAAGCAAACAGGATGAGACCCAGAAGTAGATTCCTCTGTTTCTGATACAAAGGTAATCTCTGGGAAACGTAAACCACCTTGGAGAAATTTTGAGTTGGTTAGAAAAGGGGAAAAAAGTGCCGAAAAGCAGAACGTCAGTGGCGTAAAACTGAACTATAAGCCCTTAGATGTATACAAAATGTTCAATTTTGAACTGAAAAATGCAAGAGACCTTTTTTTCAAACATCATTTCTACCTCTATCAACAACTCTTGTGCTTTGTTTTTGATTGTTGACAGGTTTGCAAATCCACCTTCTTCTGTCAACTGTGAATTTTTCTCCTCTGAGGCTTGAGACAAATTTGCTACTTTTCATAAACAAATCGGTGAAAACAGTAAACTCCTCTGTGTCCGTTACAAGGAATCAATTAACTGTTTTCCCCTAATCAGAACTTAACTAGGATGGCTCACTTTAACCTGGTCACTCAAAAAGATCTGAGTTATACTGTACATCATATGAAATCATCCACCTGCTTCCTTGACATTATCCCCACCAGTTTGTTCTTAAAGGCCTCAGATGTTTTTGCTCCTGATCTTTTACAAATAATTAATAAGTCACTCTCCTCTGGAGTCTTCCCTCAGGCTTTAAAGACTGCGGTAGTTAAACCACTTCTCAAAAAGCTTAACTTGGACTCGTCAATTCTAAGCAATTATTGACCAATATCTAACTTACCTTTTCTGGCTAAAATATTAGAAATAATTGTTTTTCAACAGATAAATGGCTTTCTAGCCCTGAACAACTGTTTTGATGTCCATCAATAAGATCTCCGTCAACATCACAGCACTGAAACTGCTCTTGTGAAAGTATTCAATGACCTCAGTCTAAACACAGGCCATCATAAAACGTCCATATTAGTTTTACTTGATCTGAGTCCTGCATTCGATACAGCTGATCATATTTTACTATCCCGATTAGAAAATTGGGTTGGAATTTCCGGTATAGTGCTCAGCTGGCTTAAATCTTACCTGTCCGACAGAACCTTTTGTGTCCATAGGCAACTTTAAATCCAAGCAGAATGAAATTCTCTATGGAGTTCCTCAAGGTTCCATCCTGGGGCTACTTGGTTTCAATGTCTATATGCTTCCATTAATTCAAATTATATGAAATAATAAGATAAAACACCAAACACTATAGCGCTATACCAGCTAGCATTAGCTGGTTTTTCGCCGGTGGACATAAATACAGTATAGTAATATTCTAATCACAAAATATACACAGTAATATGTCCATCTTACTTGCGAAACGTTGTCTGTGGAGCCTCACATCTGGAGTCCGTCGATCTGATCAACAATATGCCTCAGTGCTGATGCATCTTCTGCTGTTTCGGTCGAGCAAAGTAGGAGGGTCTTTTGTTTGCGTCTCTTTTTTTGTTTGCATGTTTTCTCTGTTGCTGTGCATTTGCACCTGTCAGCCACCGTAATATATTGCTTCTTTCTGTGCTTTGGAGTTTCTGTGCCAATTAATGTTTTTGCGAAGCGATAAAATCTGGGTAGCTCTTAAATTGCTACAAAATACAGCTGTATTTCCCTCAGCCAACTGGCTACAACAGCCAATAAACAGACCAGAGCATGGAATATTGCTCTGGTCTTTGTCGTTTGTTTCATTCTTTTTCACGTGTCACCATGAAAAACACCGACTACCCTGGCCCCTGTGGTAAATCTGGTCTGGAACCTGCCTCCAAACCTAACTCCTTATTTATATAAATATTTTAGTAATATACCAGAATGTTTACATAACTTTTATACTTTTAGCTGTCTGAGGACACATTTTGAATATTAAATCAGGTGTTATGATCAGTTACTCTGTACTTCGGTAGTTTACCAAATACTTTTTACACTTGCTTAATTAAATGTTTTTAAAGTATACTACTCTGATGGAGTACAGTTTTGGGTTACTCTAACCAACCTCTACGCATGAATGATTGCTCTATGATGACTTTTTAAAGACAAAAAACACTGCCATAAAATAATGTCCATCACTGCCATCCCACCCCATGAGAGTAGGACGGCACGCGCCATGGTGGCGTCCCTTATTTAGATTTCTGAAAGGTGGCAACATTAATCCCAAGTGGTTAGCCATGCCCCAATTAAGTCACCTTTTTCTAAAATTTGTGAAACATCATATTTTAATGTATACTCATTATCAGTGAAGGCTTACAATGTCTTTAAAATGTCTGTCTCCAAAAAACAATATTTAATTATGTGTTACAATCATGAGTGCTGATGTGCACTTTATACATTTTCAGTGCCAAAAAATGGTCATAAGTTAGCTGTCCTGCTGTTTATTGGAAATTTAAACAAGTGATAAGAAATGTTAAGGCTTTCATGTTTTATAGAAATGTTGATTTGCAGCTTATTTTGATGTTTTGCAGTTTAAAATGGCACCACGTATCAGTCCGATGAAAGATGCAATGCATTACGTCGTTTCGAGAACGGACAAAGTATCGAAACTTGAGGTGAAGTACATCAATGCAGTGAAAGGTAAGATGGCATATTATTTAGCAAATTCAATCAAAGATGAATGACAAAGTCAAACTGTCCAGCAACCAAACATATCTGAACATTTTAGCAACTAATTGATAAGAAGACACTGTGCTATGTTTTATAGGACTTGGGGTCTTTGCAAAAAGTTAAATTTACAAAGGAGAGTTTGTAGTTGAGTATCATGGAGAAAGGATCAATAAAGAAGAATCTGAGAGGAGGAGGAGACTGTACCATCCTGCTGCTTTAATGTTTGCATTTAAGTGGCAAGGCAAAACATGGTGGTGAGGGCTGAAATATTTCTGTACTTTCAAAAATTCTGATGAATGGATTTTGCACACGTTTTTTTATTCTTGTTTTCTGCTTTTTATCCGTTTTTGTCCTTTAAAGCATTGATGCCTCCAGAGAAGATGGGTCACTCAGTAGGCTCATAAATGATGACCACAGACAACCAAACTGCAAATAATTAACGTGAACGGAAAACTCCACCTTTGTTTGTTTGCCCTCAATGACATTAAAGAAGAAGGAATCACCTGGTTATGGGGTTCAGACTGTCCATGGAGGACACAGGTAAGAAGCTTAGTAAACAGTGAAGTAATGAGAAGAATGAAAAAATACAAGAATCGTCATCAACAGAATGAAAGATTTAAAATACTTTGCAAAATTGTATTTTAAAGACAAAATTGAAAAAATAGATTTTAAAATTTTATTCAACAAGTATATGTGGTGATCTGTGTTTTCTGTGTATTTATTTTGAGGTTTTTCTGTGTTCATTAGTCTGTTCCCCTGTGAGTCTCTGTCTTCCCTGTTGATTGTTCCCAGCTGTGTCCCGTTTCTTTAATTACCCTCCCAGTGCATTTAGTCCCACCTGTTGTCGTTGTCTCTTGTCGGATCCTCGTACGTCTTCTTGCTCCCTGTCCTGTGGATTTCATTATTGAACTATAATCATTCATCATCATCCTGGGTCTGCCTGGGTCCTCCCTCGCCTCACCAACCACCAATCATGACGGTATGAACAAATTGGTTTAGATTTAATTCCACTGTCAAATCAGATTTTTTTTCAAACTTAGACCATTTTGTTACGTTGCTGCTCGGTGGCAGATTTGGTAGATAGGTGAATATTACCAAAGAGTCAGCATTTGGACAGCTATAACGTTCCTGTTTCAGTTCTCTGATGTTGTGGAGTTGGACTTAAAGATGTTCATAATACTAATTTAATTAAATGCAACAGTGAGGGTCAGATGTGCCTGTACAATGTGTTGTGTTGACATGGGGTATGGCTGACTGACATTTGATGGCCACAAGTCCTTAAAACTAATACAGCAATCAGTTGAATGATCTGCATGTCAAAATGCAGGTGCGGTGCTACATCTGACCAAGACTTAATTCAGTGTTGGTTTCCAAATTTGCTAGCCAATGCTCTCCTTTGGACACTCACGGCGTCCCCACAACACACATTGACCAATGTTACCTAGTGTGTTGGATGCTAGAACAAAGTTGGTCCCCAGAAGGACATTTCACTGCATGCGTGTTGGGTCCACATAACTCATGTCTGTAAAACACTAAACCCAGTTGCAGTGCCTGAAAATGTAGAAGATTTGGATTATTTCTTTGACATTGTGTTTAATACAATTTAGGGTTTTAGTTCACAATTTCCAGTCATGATTCTTTGGTTTCATTTGAAAAATGTATTTCATGCTCAACACTGTTTGGCTTATTATTCTGTTTAACTGGCATTTGATGGTCACAAGTCCTGAAGACCAGTGCGTGTCGAAGTGGATCTGCTGTGCTATATTCAAGGATTTTTCAATCTGAATAGTTTTTGAAGTTAGCTTATTAAATGTACTTCTTTAAAGGAAACTAATTACCCCCATAGCACACATTAACCAGTGTCGAGTTGGAGCAAATTGACTTTCAGGAAATGGTTAGGTTATGTTTATGGTATACAGTACCTTAAATTCTTTAACTTCTGTGAAAGTTTTCTAAAAGTGAAAGTTTTGTGAGAAAAAAAAAACAGCCATTCATTTTTTATTTTTTACAATCAAGGATCTTAAATTACCCTACTATCAAATCTCTTTAACAATCAAATGTTATAATTTGTTTGAACTTTCAGTTTTTTAATTGTCAAAGTCTTCATGGCTCTAGCTTCTTTGCTAAAACAAGCATGTCATTCACTGTTCCAGAATTTCAGTTTTGATAACCAATTAATACCTAATTGGCTCCATACTAAAAGTGTCATTGTAAGTTTTTCTTCCTCTCTTCTTTCACCAACTATGGCACAGAACAGCTATGTTTAAAAATAAAACAGCATATTCATTGTTTCTGTCCCATTTAGATGAAAAATGTGGATCTTGAAGATTCTGGCGACTTTTTTGACTCAACATTGGGTAGTGGCGAAGAATAGATTCCTGATTCCGCTGAGGACAGCGATATTGGGAGCGAGGAATTAAATATTCATCCCAATGATTCCATGAAGACTTGATCAGCAAGTTTTCATCTTCGGAAAATGTTGTGGAATGTGACAATACATCTGTCAAGTTTGTCGCAGACAGTTCTGGCAATGAATCATGCTCTATAGTTGTTAGTGCATGCCAAAAGAAGGGAGGGAAAAGAGTCTACGACAAAAAGCATTACTGTCTGTACTGCGGTAAACCATTTTCCAAAATGGCAAGACATCTGCAGCAAGTACATGGAGATAAAATGGGCGTGGTTAAAGCACTCAGCTTTCCAACAGGTTCCAAGGAGAGAAAAACCATCTAGATTTCATCCGTAATAAAGGAAACTATAGTCACAATGCCAATGTAATAAAATCAGGAGGCGGAGTGTTGGTGCCATTCAAGCGACCAAACAAAGAAATGAAGAGTGAAGACTTCACGCACTGTTCATATTGCCGTGGTATTTTTACAAGAAAAGTACTATGGCGCCACATGTGGAGTTGTGCTCTTAGACCAGAATCAGCCCATTTAAATCCAACTGCGGATTTCAGCTTCGGTGATGAATCAACAGCCGAAATGTCTACAATGGCCATCAGTTCAGCCGAGCTGTACTTCAGTTGTAAAGTTGTTGCTGAACTTTTTCCAAAAACGGTCTCAAAGATGTTAAAATAAGGCTTAATCTGTGGAGCTCCAGAAGTCGCTGCACTTCTGTGCACCACCATAGCAACCAGAATATAACAACTCAGAACTTGTGAGAAAGGCCAGTGCGTTTCAAGATGTCCATCAGGAGAAGTGGAATGAGTTAATCTATGCTACTGCCCTAAGAAACATCAGAGAGTTTAAGTGGAATCTACCAACTCTCATGTCCTTTACTGAAGATGTATAAAAACTGCATGCACATCGGAATCACATCCAAGATGAATGCTGCTGTTCACTCTCTGAAAGCCCCTGTACAATGACAAAGTCATTGCTTGCCCAGATCATTCTGTTTAACTGACGTAGAGTAGGAGAAGTTGTTAGCATGCCTTTGGTGGCCTTTTTGTCAAAAGATGCATCTGACCAGCACCAAGACGTTGACTGGGCACTCACTGAAATGGAGAAAAAAAAACTCTGCCAGCACTTCTCAAGGATTGTCAAAAGAGGAAAACGAGAGTGGTCAGTTCCGATTCTTCTAACTCCTAAAATGCTGTCTGCTTTAGAACTTCTAGTTAAACTGAGAGAACCTGTGGCGTTTTAAAAGACAGCTTGTATTTGTTTGCAAGACCAGAAATCATGACACATTTCCAAGGTTCAGACTGCTTCAGTGACTTTGCAAGAGCCTTTGGCGCCAAGTGTCCGAGGTCACTGACATCTATTAAACTCTGAAAACATGCTGCAACACTTTCAACTGTCTTGAATATGACTAATACAGAAATGGATCAACTGGCAACCTTTTGGGACATTACATTCAAATTCATAGCGAGTTCTACAGGCTTCCAGAGAAGATCCTACAACAGGAGTGTCAAACTCCAGTTCTCAAGGGCCACTGTCCTGCAGTTTTTAGATGTGCCACAGGTACGAAACACTGGAATCAAATGGCTTAATTGCCTCTTAATTGTGTAGCTAAGTTCTCCAGAGTCCTGCTAATAACCTCATTATTCTATTCAGGTGTGACACAGCAGAGGCACATCTAAAAGTTGCAAGACAATGACCCTCCTGGACTGGAGTTTGACACCTCTGCCCTACAACTTGCCAAGATCAGCAAAGTTCTGATGGGGTTAGAAAATGGAAGATTGGCAGAATTTCATGGCAAGAACTTAGATGAAATTCAGGTATATCTATCTGTCCTTTGTTCTGTGTATCATTTGCAGTTTTTAAAACTGTACTGAACATTTAATACAGGCTATATATACTGTAGCTGGTCAAACTGCTTCCCAGAAGCCGCTTTCTGTCTATTCTAAACATCACCTGCCATTTGTCCGGGCTGCAGTCTCACTGATTGAAGTTTGCACAGGAATGTTCCTCCACAAGCACAAATGTCAAGCTCACAATGAGCCAAGTTCCACATCACAAATGAAGTAGACATCTTCTCCAATGCAGTTCAGAGGGCTATGAGTTAATTATTATGAATGATTGGTTAAAATGTATTTTCAATAAGTCAATTCAGAACTTGACCAGACTCCTAACCTGTCTACTCATCTAAGAAAAATTTTAACTGCAAAATAACAGCAAAAACTGCCCAGGTGTTAGATGATTCACCAAATATGGAAAGACTGATTATTTAGTCATTCCTTCAATTTACATGTTTTTTGTGGTTTAAACAGAAAACATAAACTCTGATGATAATAACGATAACAATGATGCTGTGGGTGAGAAAATTTCTTCTGCTATTGATAAGTTTTTTGAAAAGTTACTAAATAATATAACAGTTTCTCAACCTTTTTTGGCCCAGCGCCCCCCCAGCCTTTATCCAGGTCCCTCTCCGCCCCCACCAAAGAATTTGTAGGCTACTTTGCACTGACTATTATTTTATTATTAATGTTACCATCACTATTATAGACGTTTTGATTTTTATGCTTGTTTCTGTATCAAAAATAATTTCCCAGAGAACAAAAAAAACCCATGGGAATAGAAATTATTTTCACAGGTGTCTATTAAAAATGCAATGAACATTCAAGTTAAAATCTGTAGGCCTAACAGCCAATCAGTGTGGAGAAATATTCTTATTTTGTGCCATTTTCTAGTTGTTAAATATTCCACAAAATGACCAGATAAAAGATGTTCAACATGCCAGTTTAAACTTTGAACTATTTGCAAAACGACTGAACTGCAGCATTAAAACATGGATAGAACTGTAACTACATTAATCATAGCTCTTCTTCTCTTCAGTGTTTCTGGTGGTGCAGCTCTGTGCTGCCTTCAGGAGAATGGGACATCAGAGCATCATCCATAAAACTTCACCCACATGGCATTTATTGTGCAAACCAGAGCTTTCAGTGGAAAAACTAAAGTTCCTTTTAATGCCATACAAATATGAGACAGAAACATGGATTATATCTTTATATAGACCTGTCTATTGATTATAGATTAATAGTTTTACTGGACAGAAATGACAAAGAACAAATCTGGTTCTTAATCAAATCCTAATGAGTCAAAGTGTCATGGAGTCATCAGCCTCATGACATTAACACTGACATGAAAAATAATATTGAAGAAATAAATATATTAAATCTAATTAAAAACATAAATAAGTCATGAGTTCTTTACCGTTATGGTCTGTAAGGTATATTTATTCTCAGTATTACATATGGTCTCAACAAACCCATGGCACTTCAACAATATTATTTTACCTTTTATCTGGAAATAGTGTTCGTTTATTCTTGCCATACAGTCTCTGTATCAAGTATTGCTCGAAAGGTCTTGCCATACCAGTTTATTCCTCTGTATTTACTTTGTTTCTTATTTTATTCTTGCATTTTGTTCTTCATTCATTTCCATTTAGTTTCCTTTGATTAGTATTATCCTCTCTTGGTTTATTGCTATGTGCACTTTAGTTTCTTTCCTGTTGCCAGATTTATTTCATCGTTTATTGACGCTCACCATCAGTAATCTTCACTCATCACCTGCTGCACGCCTAATTGTCATGTGTGTCACATAATGTGTTGATTTTTCACTGTTCAGCATCGGATTCTCTGTTTTTATGCCATGAAAGGCATTTTATTTCAGAGTTTTCTGCAATATGCGCATGGTTTTTTTTTTTTTTAAACCCCCTAAGGTGCAGGGTGGTCTGGAAACGTATCGATGGGGAAAAGGCAGACTGACATAAACCTTTTAAAACAATTTTGGTATTCTGATTATTGAAATTTAAAAATGCTGTGGTACCGTTCCATCACACCTGTTTCACACCGGACCGCACAGTACTGGTGTTGACGCTATAAAATGAACGCTCTCTATCGTGATATCACACATGGAGGGATTTCTTTATTTACATGGGTTAATTTTTCAGAGGGATACAAAGTGAGGGTATCGTGATTTTAGTAATTACATGTTTATAAGAGCTAATATTCCGTTGTCCTTCCATGGAAGCGGGCAGCCTCTGTTTAAAGCTGCAGCATCTAACTTAAAAAATTTTTTATAATCAATCTCCTCTGCCTCCTCCCTGTTCTGCATAATTACTCCGCTCAGTCAGAAACAGCCACTCAGAACTAGCAGTAATCAGCTAGCCGCAGTGCTATCAGGAAGTTTTCATTCAGTAACTCAGGATTGTTTATTGTAATGGATCCTGTTTTTGCCTTTGAATGTTAAGTTTTATACTTGAATTTTTTGGCAATGTTGAGAGGTTTTATTTTGACTCTTAGCATTATTTAGCCTCTTCAGAGCCTTCATATGTTTTCAGTATGTTAAAGATGGCATTACCGATGGTACAATTTGCACAATGCCCGTTTTTTTTTTTCTTGGAAAAACTCATTTAAAACAAGTTTTTGTCTAAATTAAGGTGAATTTATGGTTCCTTTTCCCACATACTGTAACCGATAGTGCTTATGATTAAAAAAAATAATTATTATGTGATTGGCATCGGTGATCGGCCCTCATGGGTGATCGGAATCGGCAGGAAAAAACCTGAACGGCACATCTCTAACACAGACCCTTTATATATTTAGTTTTCCTTTTTCTATTTAAGTTCCAATGACTTGTTCAATGTGTTTTTTACATACTGTTTCAGTGTTAATTTAGAAGAAGCACCATTTGTCTTTTGTTTTAAATGTTTATTGAAAAAATGTGAAGTGCATGTTCATCTCTAACCCCTTTAAGATAAGGTTGTTTCTTTTTTTTTCTTTTACGGCCACTGGGCATCTTTGTGCCTATAGTTAAATAAAATGTGTTTTGCAATGATTTGTTTCTATGTAATCATTTTCTGATGTTAGTGGCAAGTTATTTTCTGATGTTGGTGATAAGTTATTGATCATTCTCTTTAAATCTAATAAGGCAGATGGAATATTTCAGGAAATGGAACAAAGGTCCCCACTAGGTAAGTTAGTACGTGTAAATTATGCAAATAATATGTCAATCTGGTCCCCATCTGACATGTTTTTTAGGAAGTTAACGAGTCCCCATGTAGCATGGCCCAGACAGGTTGATCACCCTACTTTTGAAATTGAGTTATTTGAAGCTGTGTATAGGGTAATACAGCTATAAATAGTGTAAAATATTTTTTATTAATTTTTAGAACCACTAGAAAGTGTGGTCCCCACAAGTGATGATAAAAATAGTAGTCCAAACATCCCATGGAGATCAGTCTGCATGTAGGTGTGTGTGTGTAGGTGTGTGTGTAGACACTATGATAACAAATGTCCTGGGATTCCAGTCAATCGATTCAATGAAGATGAGCATCTGTGAGGAAGATGATTTCCACAGAGAAACGTGCAGCAATATCAAGCTGTGTGTGTGAGACGCAGAGCAGCAGGTGAGGATGAGGAGGGTGAAGAAGGTGACTCACATGGTGGAGAGCGAGTGCAAGGTGGCGAAGGCCCCCGGGGCGATGCTGGAGATCCGGTTGTCGTATAGGGAGAGGAGGCGCACTGAGCTGAGGCCGCTGAAGGTGCTGTTATCGATGCAGCTGATCTGGTTGCTGCGCAGCATGCTAGACACACACACACACAGTTTATAAAACCACTTCATCAGATTTTTCTACAGATCACTTTTAACATAATCATATTTTTATAATTTATTAGAATAAAGTTTTTTAAAATAATCCCTGATCAGTTTAATCTGTGATCATTGTGTGAATCTCCCAGCATTCCTTGCTCAGATTTCCTCGTCTCTCATTGGCTGACGTTTCAAATCTTCTGTAACAGAAAAATCTCATGAATTTCACATGTGAAACCAGGAAACGCATGAAAGATGCACATGTGGTTCACAAACTTTCACATATAAACGGACATTTTGTACGTATGGATCTGAAACGCAACGCCTAAATGACGTAAACTGCTTGTGTGGGGAAAAAAATAATTTCTCATCAGTTTGAAAGGCTAATAAATAGATTCATAAACATAAAGGATATTTCATCAATTATTTGAACATGTTTTGTTTAGGTTCATAAATGCATGACATAGTTGCAGTTTTCTGTATAAATTACTGTTTTTATTCATTTCAGTTAATGAAAATGTTTTCTCCACTTCAGTTTGTGTTAGTTTTATTCAGCTATAATAACGTTGTGTTGGTGATTTTGTGATGAAGAATCAATCGAGTGTTTCCCTCGGTTCTGAGGCGACTGACGGTAATTATTTCACTGAAATGATTCAGGACAAACTCAGGAGATTTGATCTGACATGATGTCATCCTGGACAGGAAGCGCGCTGTCGGCCATGATGGCCCGGAACATGACATCATCAGGAAGCGTAAGTGAGTTAGTTAGCATTAGCAATCTCTGGACAGGCTAACCAGGTTAGCGGGGCTATTACTGGAGCAGGAGCCTCTTAACATAATACAGAGACTGCCATGATGGCATTAGGGACTCATTAGTCTGTATATATGTACATGATAGCATTACAGTCTCTCACACACACACACACACACACTCTGGACGGTAATTGGACGGTGTGTGGGGGTCGGGCGTGTCCCTCTGGTTTCTGGCAGTTTCTGTTCTTCCTGTGAGGACAGGAACTGCTGCAGGAACCAGTGCTGTTCAAACAGGCGTCAAAATGAACAAAAATGGCTGAAACATCAAATAAAAGGAAACTTTTTTCAAACAGCACGCCATTTTATTTAGGGGTGCACCGATTTATCGGTGCCGATCTCCTTAATTTTGGGAGATTGGTGATCGGCTGATTTTTACATGTGAAGCCGATCTTATCAGCCGATCTTATGTAGCTTGGCAAAGTTCTAAGAATCAACCACCGTGCTCTTCTGCTCTCCGGTGAGAGAGGTTTGACTGGCAGGCCGGCTAGTTCTGTCTGCACGTTTATAAGTAACTATAGCGACCCTAGTGTTGCCAACTCAACAACTTTCTTGCTATATTGAGCAACATCCATCCATCCATCCATTTTCTTCCTCTTATCCGGGGTCGGGTCGCGGGGGCAGCAGCTTCAAAAGGGAGGCCCAGACTTCCCTCCCCAGCCTCTTCCAGCTCCTCCAGGAATCCCAAGGCGTTCCCAGGCCAGCCGAGAGACGTAATCCCTCCAGCGTGTCCTGGGTCTCCCCTCCTCCTGGTGGGACCTGAACACCTCACCAGGGAGGCGTCCAGGAGGCATCCTGACCAGATGCCCGAGCCTCAACTGGCTCCTCTCGACGTGGAGGAGCAGCGGCTCTACTCTGAGTCCCTCCCGGATGAGCATTTTAGGGCAACATTGCTCAACATATTGAGCAACATTTCAGACGAAAAAATTGGCATCGGCCAAAATCGGAATCAGGTAGACCTTTTTAAAAGATTGGTAATCAGCGATCAGCCAGAAAACTGCAATCGGTGCACCTCT
Organism: Poecilia reticulata; assembly: GCF_904066995.2. Lineage (NCBI taxonomy): Eukaryota > Metazoa > Chordata > Actinopteri > Cyprinodontiformes > Poeciliidae > Poecilia > Poecilia reticulata. The sequence continues at coordinate 33,023,578 of NC_088839.1, read as the reverse complement.
AATTTTATTCCTAATATAGTTTGATATTCAATGTCAAAAAATTTTGTCATGTGTGTTAAATAAAAAAATTGCTGATATTTTTACTAGAATTTTTTTAAATAAAATATAATTTTTTTTTTAATCCAGTAGGTTTTGTTTTTTTATAAGTGCTGTGCATTAATAACTAGGCGTCACACCCAGATCCCACTGCTAGCTAAATGCGCCGCAGCATCGTCTACTGCAAAGCATTATGGGCCTTGTAGTTTTGACCTGCAGAATAAAAACTGGCACAAACAAGAGATGAATAAACAGAATCAGATGGAAAAATCAGCCAGTAAATGAAACGTTTGAGACGGTAAACAGTCAACGTGAAGAAATGATGTTCTGGTTCCAGAACCAGAGATGAAAAATCAATGGAATTGTCATTTCTGGTTCTGTTCCGGCTCTGGTTCTGCTCTCTGCCTGCAGCTGCTCCGTCTCTGAAACCGGTTCTGGGTTCTTTCCACGTCAACCGGCCCGTTTAACCCAGAAAGCACAGCCAGTTCTTCCCAATAAAAGCTAACGATTTAATCGTCGCCTGCAGGGAAAGTCCCCACTTTGAGGCAGAAAACAGATATACTGCTCGCCCCGCCACACACACACACACACACACACACACACACACACACACACACACACACACACCGCGGTACGGTAACACTCACAGGGTCTTGAGGCCGCTCAGGCCCCTGAACATGCGTCCCTGCAGCGTGGTTAGCTTGTTCCCGGTTAGCAGCAGCTCCAGGACGCCGACCGCGCCGTCGAAGACGCCCTCTCTCAGATCTCTCAGCTTGTTGTTGCTCAGGTTTCTGCGGGGAGAACAGGAGCATCAGCAGGTGCTTCCTCGGCCTGCTGCGGCTTCAGCAGGTCCCGCTGTAAAACATCAGATAAGACCCCACCCTGCCAAACATGCATTCAGCCTCTGATTGCAGCAATTAGTCACGTCCCTCCAGCTCATTAACGTCTCACACTGAAATATCCTTTTCTTTCACGAGATAACAGAAAACCTGCAGACATAAAACACTCCAGACTGGAGGGAAGAGAGAGAGGAGAGAGCCCAGTGATAGGCATCAGCGGTGACGGTGTTACGTCGATCCGCGTGTCCCCATCAGATACGGTTCCCCCTGCGTCTTCTCGCCGCTCCGCACGAGCTCAGAAAGCACGCGGTGGTTCAGCGCGCCTATCTGGAACAGGTTGTTTGAGCTTCCACGGTGTCCGTAGTTCTCCAGATCAGGTTGTTTGAGCTTCCACGGTGTCCGTAGTTCTCCAGATCAGGTTGTTTGAGCTTCCACGGTGTCCGTAGTTCTCCAGATAAGCGCGCTAAACAAGCGCGTGCTTGCTACGCGCGTGCTTTCTCAGTGCTCATAACGAGCACGCGCGTATTTTGGCGCCTGAGCGGTGCGGAGCGGCAAGAAGACGCAGGGGGAACCGTTTCTGACGGGGAAATGCGGATCGACGCAAAAACTGTTGTGCACTGACTACCAATGAATGTTAGCAGCCATTAGCTAGCGCCCAGTAACGTTAGCGAACGCCCGCTAACGGACATCGTTACGAGATAACATCGTAATGTCGTTATGTTAGCTAATGATGTCCGTTAGCTAACGCCCGCTAACGTTAGCTAACGGACATCGTTACGAGATAACATCGTAACGTCGTTATGTTAGCTAATGATGTCCGTTAGCTAACGCCTGCTAACGTTAGCTGACGGACATCGTTATGAGATAACATCGTAACGTCGTTATGTTAGCTAATGATGTCCGTTAGCTAGCGACGTCCGTCACTTCCTGTGAAAGCCATGACGGGTTGCTGTGAGCAGCTTTCAGCGGCTGGCTGTGGTTCTGCTCATCAGAAAGCAGCGAACCATTCAGGATAGGAAAAAACAAAAATGATGGCAGACAAATATGAATTCAGATGCATTAAAGCAAAGCAAACACCAGGGAGGCAGAGGAGGAGAGGAAGGAAGGAAAATGGAAATGAGAGCAAACCAATCTATATTGTCAGTGATGCTGCTGGATGGTTAGCAATTTCCTCTCCAATAAATCAAACACTCGACTCTGCTCCATCTTTCTCTGTCTTATTCTGACACACACACACACACACACACACACACTCTTCAGATAAGGACCGACTGTAAATCTGGACTGAAGGTCCATTTTGTTTTTCCATTCAATATTTAATCCATCCAACCTTTATTTGAGTTTTTCTGCATCTCCTCCAACCAGCAGCTCTTCCTCCTCTGAGGCTCGTTATTATTGTTTTTATTATTACTTTACGTGTTTTTATCATGTTGAAACTGACGTTAAATCCAGAACCTGACTTCAGATCCAGATCCTGACGTTAGGTCCAGAACCTGACTTCAGATCCAGATCCTGACGTTAGGTCCAGAACCTGACGTTAAGTCCAGAACCTGACGTTAAGTCCAGAACCTGACGTTAAGTCCAGAACCTGACTTCAGATCCAGATCCTGACGTTAGGTCCAGAACCTGACGTTAAATCCAGAACCTGACTTCAGATCCAGATCCTGACGTTAGGTCCAGAACCTGACGTTAAGTCCAGAACCTGACGTTAAGTCCAGAACCTGACTTCAGATCCAGATCCTGACGTTAGGTCCAGAACCTGACGTTAAATCCAGAACCTGAATTCAGATCCAGATCCTGACGTTAGGTCCAGAACCTGACGTTAAGTCCAGAACCTGACGTTAAGTCCAGAACCTGACTTCAGATCCAGATCCTGACGTTAGGTCCAGAACCTGACGTTAAATCCAGAACCTGACTTCAGATCCAGATCCTGACGTTAGGTCCAGAACCTGACGTTAAGTCCAGAACCTGACGTTAAGTCCAGAACCTGACTTCAGATCCAGATCCTGACGTTAGGTCCAGAACCTGACGTTAAATCCAGAACCTGAATTCAGATCCAGATCCTGACGTTAGGTCCAGAACCTGACGTTAAATCCAGAACCTGACGTTAGGTCCAGAACCTGACGTTAGGTCCAGAACCTGACGTTAAGTCCAGAACCTGACGTTAAATCCAGAACCTGACGTTAAGTCCAGAACCTGACTTCAGATCGAGAACCTGACGTTAGGTCCAGAACCTGACGTTAAATCCAGAACCTGACGTTAGGTCCAGAACCTGACGTTAAGTCCAGAACCTGACGTTAAGTCCAGAACCTGACGTTAAGTCCAGAACCTGACTTCAGATCCAGAACCTGACGTTAAATCCAGAACCTGACGTTAAATCCAGAACCTGACGTTAAATCCAGAACCTGACGTTAAATCCAGAACCTGACGTTAAATCCAGAACCTGACTTCAGATCCAGAACCTGACGTTAAATCTAGAACCTGACGTTAGGTCCAGAACCTGACGTTAGGTCCAGAACCTGACGTTAAGTCCAGAACCTGACGTTAAATCCAGAACCTGACGTTAAATCCAGAACCTGACGTTAAGTCCAGAACCTGACGTTAAGTCCAGAACCTGACGTTAAATCCAGAACCTGACGTTAAATCCAGAACCTGACGTTAAATCCAGAACCTGACTTCAGATCCAGAACCTGACGTTAAATCCAGAACCTGACGTTAAATCCAGAAACTGACGTTAAATCCAGAACCTGACGTTAAATCCAGAACCTGACGTTAAATCCAGAACCTGACTTCAGATCCAGAACCTGACGTTAAATCCAGAACCTGACGTTAGGTCCAGAACCTGACGTTAAGCCCAGAACCTGACGTTAAGTCCAGAACCTGACGTTAAGTCCAGATCCTGACGTTAAGTCCAGAACCTGACGTTAAGTCCAGAACCTGACGTTAAATCCAGAACCTGACTTCAGATCCAGAACCTGACGTTAGGTCCAGAACCTGACGTTAAGTCCAGAACCTGACGTTAAATCCAGAACCTGACTTCATATCCAGTACCTGACGTTAAATCCAGAACCTGACGTTAGGTCCAGAACCTGACGTTAAGTCCAGAACCTGACGTTAAATCCAGAACCTGACTTCAGATCCAGTACCTGACGTTAAATCCAGAACCTGACTTCAGATCCAGAACCTGACGTTAAATCCAGAACCTGACGTTAGGTCAAGAACCTGACGTTAAGTCCAGAACCTGACGTAAAATTCAGAACCTGACGTTAAGTCCAGAACCTGACGTTAAATCCAGAACCTGACGTTAAATCCAGAAACTGACGTTAAATCCAGAACCTGACGTTAAATCCAGAACCTGACGTTAAATCCAGAACCTGACGTTAAATCCAGAACCTGACTTCAGATCCAGAACCTGACGTTAAATCCAGAACCTGACGTTAGGTCCAGAACCTGACGTTAAGCCCAGAACCTGACGTTAAGTCCAGAACCTGACGTTAAGTCCAGATCCTGACGTTAAGTCCAGAACCTGACGTTAAATCCAGAACCTGACTTCAGATCCAGAACCTGACGTTAAATCCAGAACCTGACGTTAGGTCCAGAACCTGACGTTAAGTCCAGAACCAGACGTTAAATCCAGAACCTGACTTCAGATCCAGTACCTGACGTTAAATCCAGAACCTGACGTTAGGTCCAGAACCTGACGTTAAGTCCAGAACCTGACGTTAAATCCAGAACCTGACTTCAGATCCAGTACCTGACGTTAAATCCAGAACCTGACTTCAGATCCAGAACCTGACGTTAAATCCAGAACCTGACGTTAGGTCAAGAACCTGACGTTAAGTCCAGAACCTGACGTCAGATCCAGCACCTGACGTTAAATCCAGAACCTGACGTTAAGTCCAGAACCTGACGTAAAATTCAGAACCTGACGTTAAGTCCAGAACCTGACGTAAAATTCAGAACCTGACGTTAAGTCCAGAACCTGACGTTAGGTCCAGAACCTGACGTTAGGTCCAGAACCTGACGTTAGGTCCAGAACCTGACGTTAGGTCCAGAACCTGACGTTAGGTCCAGAACCTGACGTTAAGTCCAGAACCTGACGTTAAGTCCAGAACCTGACTTCAGATCCAGAACCTGACGTTAGGTCCAGAACCTGACGTTAGGTCCAGAACCTGACGTTAGGTCCAGAACCTGACGTTAGGTCCAGAACCTGACGTTAAGTCCAGAACCTGACGTTAAGTCCAGAACCTGACTTCAGATCCAGAACCTGACGTTAGGTCCAGAACCTGACGTTAGGTCCAGAACCTGACGTTAGGTCCAGAACCTGACGTTAGGTCCAGAACCTGACGTTAAGTCCAGAACCTGACGTTAGGTCCAGAACCTGACGTTAAGTCCAGAACCTGACGTTAGGTCCAGAACCTGACGTTAGGTCCAGAACCTGACGTTAGGTCCAGAACCTGACGTTAAGTCCAGAACCTGACGTTAAGTCCAGAACCTGACGTTAAGTCCAGAACCTGACGTTAAATCCAGAACCTGACGTTAAGTCCAGAACCTGACGTTAAGTCCAGAACCTGACGTTAAATCCAGAACCTGACGTTAAGTCCAAAACCTGACGTTAAGTCCAGAACCTGACGTTAAGTCCAGAACCTGACTTCAGATCCAGAAGCTGACGTAAAGTCCAGAACCTGACGTTAAATCCAGAACCTGACGTTAGGTCCAGAACCTGACGTTAGGTCCAGAACCTGACGTTAAGTCCAGAACCTGACGTTAAGTCCAGAACCTGACGTTAGGTCCAGAACCTGACGTTAAGTCCAGAACCTGACTTCAGATCCAGAACCTGACGTTAAGTCCAGAACCTGACGTTAAATCCAGAACCTGACGTTAAATCCAGAACCTGATGTTAAGTCCAGAACCTGACGTTAAGTCCAGAACCTGACGTTAAGTCCAGAACCTGACGTTAAATCCAGAACCTGACGTTAAATCCAGAACCTGACGTTAAGTCCAGAACCTGACTCCAGATCCAGAACCTGACGTTAGGTCCAGAACCTGACGTTAAATCCAGAACCTGACGTTAAGTCCAGATCCTGACGTTAAGTCCAGAACCTGACTTCAGATCCAGAACCTGACGTTAAGCCCAGAACCTGACGTTAAGTCCAGAACCTGACGTTAAATCCAGAACCTGACGTTAAGTCCAGAACCTGACTCCAGATCCAGAACCTGACGTTAGGTCCAGAACCTGACGTTAAATCCAGAACCTGACGTTAAGTCCAGATCCTGACGTTAAGTCCAGAACCTGACTTCAGATCCAGAACCTGACGTTAAGCCCAGAACCTGACGTTAAGTCCAGAACCTGACGTTAGGTCCAGAACCTGACTTCAGATCCAGAACCTGACGTTAAGCCCAGAACCTGACGTTAAGTCCAGAACCTGACGTTAAGTCCAGAACCTGACGTTAGGTCCAGAACCTGACTTCAGATCCAGAACCTGATGTTAAGTCCAGAACCTGACGTTAAGTCCAGAACCTGACGTTATGTCCAGATCCTGACGTTAAGTCCAGAACCTGACTTCAGATCCAGAACCTGACGTTAAGTCCAGATCCTGACGTTAGGTCCAGAACCTGACTTCAGATCCAGAACCTGACGTTAAATCCAGAACCTGACGTTAGGTCCAGAACCTGACGTTAAGCCCAGAACCTGACGTTAAGTCCAGAACCTGACGTTAAGTCCAGATCCTGACGTTAAGTCCAGAACCTGACTTTACGTCCAGAACCTGACGTTAAATCCAGAACCTGACTTCAGATCCAGAACCTGACGTTAGGTCCAGAACCTGACGTTAAGTCCAGAACCTGACGTTAAATCCAGAACCTGACTTCATATCCAGTACCTGACGTTAAATCCAGAACCTGACGTTAGGTCCAGAACCTGACGTTAAGTCCAGAACCTGACGTTAAATCCAGAACCTGACTTCAGATCCAGTACCTGACGTTAAATCCAGAACCTGACTTCAGATCCAGAACCTGACGTTAAATCCAGAACCTGACGTTAGGTCAAGAACCTGACGTTAAGTCCAGAACCTGACGTAAAATTCAGAACCTGACGTTAAGTCCAGAACCTGACGTTAAATCCAGAACCTGACGTTAAATCCAGAAACTGACGTTAAATCCAGAACCTGACGTTAAATCCAGAACCTGACGTTAAATCCAGAACCTGACGTTAAATCCAGAACCTGACTTCAGATCCAGAACCTGACGTTAAATCCAGAACCTGACGTTAGGTCCAGAACCTGACGTTAAGCCCAGAACCTGACGTTAAGTCCAGAACCTGACGTTAAGTCCAGATCCTGACGTTAAGTCCAGAACCTGACGTTAAATCCAGAACCTGACTTCAGATCCAGAACCTGACGTTAAATCCAGAACCTGACGTTAGGTCCAGAACCTGACGTTAAGTCCAGAACCAGACGTTAAATCCAGAACCTGACTTCAGATCCAGTACCTGACGTTAAATCCAGAACCTGACGTTAGGTCCAGAACCTGACGTTAAGTCCAGAACCTGACGTTAAATCCAGAACCTGACTTCAGATCCAGTACCTGACGTTAAATCCAGAACCTGACTTCAGATCCAGAACCTGACGTTAAATCCAGAACCTGACGTTAGGTCAAGAACCTGACGTTAAGTCCAGAACCTGACGTCAGATCCAGCACCTGACGTTAAATCCAGAACCTGACGTTAAGTCCAGAACCTGACGTAAAATTCAGAACCTGACGTTAAGTCCAGAACCTGACGTAAAATTCAGAACCTGACGTTAAGTCCAGAACCTGACGTTAGGTCCAGAACCTGACGTTAGGTCCAGAACCTGACGTTAGGTCCAGAACCTGACGTTAGGTCCAGAACCTGACGTTAGGTCCAGAACCTGACGTTAAGTCCAGAACCTGACGTTAAGTCCAGAACCTGACTTCAGATCCAGAACCTGACGTTAGGTCCAGAACCTGACGTTAGGTCCAGAACCTGACGTTAGGTCCAGAACCTGACGTTAGGTCCAGAACCTGACGTTAAGTCCAGAACCTGACGTTAAGTCCAGAACCTGACTTCAGATCCAGAACCTGACGTTAGGTCCAGAACCTGACGTTAGGTCCAGAACCTGACGTTAGGTCCAGAACCTGACGTTAGGTCCAGAACCTGACGTTAAGTCCAGAACCTGACGTTAGGTCCAGAACCTGACGTTAAGTCCAGAACCTGACGTTAGGTCCAGAACCTGACGTTAGGTCCAGAACCTGACGTTAGGTCCAGAACCTGACGTTAAGTCCAGAACCTGACGTTAAGTCCAGAACCTGACGTTAAGTCCAGAACCTGACGTTAAATCCAGAACCTGACGTTAAGTCCAGAACCTGACGTTAAGTCCAGAACCTGACGTTAAATCCAGAACCTGACGTTAAGTCCAAAACCTGACGTTAAGTCCAGAACCTGACGTTAAGTCCAGAACCTGACTTCAGATCCAGAAGCTGACGTAAAGTCCAGAACCTGACGTTAAATCCAGAACCTGACGTTAGGTCCAGAACCTGACGTTAGGTCCAGAACCTGACGTTAAGTCCAGAACCTGACGTTAAGTCCAGAACCTGACGTTAGGTCCAGAACCTGACGTTAAGTCCAGAACCTGACTTCAGATCCAGAACCTGACGTTAAGTCCAGAACCTGACGTTAAATCCAGAACCTGACGTTAAATCCAGAACCTGATGTTAAGTCCAGAACCTGACGTTAAGTCCAGAACCTGACGTTAAGTCCAGAACCTGACGTTAAATCCAGAACCTGACGTTAAATCCAGAACCTGACGTTAAGTCCAGAACCTGACTCCAGATCCAGAACCTGACGTTAGGTCCAGAACCTGACGTTAAATCCAGAACCTGACGTTAAGTCCAGATCCTGACGTTAAGTCCAGAACCTGACTTCAGATCCAGAACCTGACGTTAAGCCCAGAACCTGACGTTAAGTCCAGAACCTGACGTTAAATCCAGAACCTGACGTTAAGTCCAGAACCTGACTCCAGATCCAGAACCTGACGTTAGGTCCAGAACCTGACGTTAAATCCAGAACCTGACGTTAAGTCCAGATCCTGACGTTAAGTCCAGAACCTGACTTCAGATCCAGAACCTGACGTTAAGCCCAGAACCTGACGTTAAGTCCAGAACCTGACGTTAGGTCCAGAACCTGACTTCAGATCCAGAACCTGACGTTAAGCCCAGAACCTGACGTTAAGTCCAGAACCTGACGTTAAGTCCAGAACCTGACGTTAGGTCCAGAACCTGACTTCAGATCCAGAACCTGATGTTAAGTCCAGAACCTGACGTTAAGTCCAGAACCTGACGTTATGTCCAGATCCTGACGTTAAGTCCAGAACCTGACTTCAGATCCAGAACCTGACGTTAAGTCCAGATCCTGACGTTAGGTCCAGAACCTGACTTCAGATCCAGAACCTGACGTTAAGTCCAGATCCTGACGTTAAGTCCAGAACCTGACTTCAGATCCAGAACCTGACGTTAAGTCCAGAACCTGACGTTAAGTCCAGAACCTGACGTTAAGTCCAGAACCTGACGTTAGGTCCAGAACCTGACTTCAGATCCAGAACCTGACGTTAAGTCCAGAACCTGACGTTAAGTCCAGAACCTGACGTTATGTCCAGAACCTGACTTCAGGTTCCCTCATACGAATCTCAGCTGCTGGTGGAAACCCTGAATGTTTCGTTTGAGTCGTAAAGCAGCGCTGAGCCCAGGATTTTTAAATGTGTTTTATTTTAATATCCTGAGAGCTTCCTGCTCCCTGGTGGCTGATAACTTTCATTTTATTTGTTAAAGAAAAGGAACAATATGGAAGCTTAATTATGGTGTTTTTGGGTTTATTGCTTAAATATTCTCATTAGTCTATATGACGATCAGCAGAAAAAACTAATCTGGGTTTTATGGCCAGCAGGATCGACGCTGTGTGAACGATCAGGTTCTGGAAGATATTTGTTTTCTATTGATCATTATTTATTATTTCACATTTCCAATCATTGTTTCTACGCATGGTTGTGTCGGATGAACTGAGTAATTATTAAACGTTTATCAATGTTTTGATCGTAGTTTTATTGTGACAGGTTGTGGGTGGAGCCTTGTTGCCATGGCGCCGGGTTGTGGGTGGAGCCTTGTTGCCATGGCGCCAGGCGGTGCGTGAACATTGGTTCCTGAAAACGTTTCATAAAGAAACTGTTTAGATTTGTTGCTGCAGCTCACAGTTATTGATTTGGATGAATTCATCTTTGGTTTAACCATGAAGCATAAAAATTACAGATATACCTGCAGGTAGACGAACAGATATTTACCCAAACTCTTCATTTTTCCAGACTCTGTATTTAGAAATGAAATAAACCGAAGTGGATGATTGTTGGCTCTTCCACACTGACAAAGTTTTTCAGATTATTTTCCACCAAATCCATGTTTATAAAGAGAAACCTGGAGAACTTTGGTTCCTCTGATTTGATTGGCTGTTCGTATTATCAATTAAAGAAAAGGCCAAAGGGAAACGTCTCCTCATTTCTTTATTTTCCTTTGATTTTATGTGACAGTGAGCTGAAAGGACACTGATTCAAAGGTTTTAACATTTCTAGTCATAAGAATCTGAAAAGTGTGGCGTACTCATCTCCCTTTAACCTGCTTTAAACGCCTCATCCTAGTGAAGCTGTTGATCTGGGTGATAAAACAAAGTGAATCTCCTGAGTGAAAATAAAAACAGTTCAGATGAGAAGCGTGTTTGGAAATAAACTTACATTTTCTTGAGGCTGGGCAGCTTCCTGAACGTCCCAGCAGCTTCCAGGACGGAGATTTCATTGTCGTTTAGCCGCCTGCGGAGAACAGGGCAGAGATGGAAGTTAGATTCATTTATTTTCTGTTTCACATGCAGCCAGGAAACAGAGCTCTGAACTATGATGCAGCGGAAAACAAAGAATGGTGAAGAAATAAAAAAGAGGAGGAGGAAGAGCGATGAATCTTTTCTATGTAGTCATCAATAGCCGCATCGCCCAGAGAAAACAGCTGGGCAGATAGCAAGCCAGACATCTGCTTTATTGAGGTCATTTGTACTAAAAAGGTGCTGCTAAGAGGATGCACTGTGTGTGTGTGTGTGTGTGTGTGTGTGTGTGTGTGAACTGCAGGATGAAAGTGAAAGCTCAGCTCCAGGGACTCTTTCTAATGAGATCCGTGGCATTAAAACACGGAGCAACCTGGATGAAGTAAAACCAGAATGATTTATACAAACTGAAGAGTTTTGGTGGAAATGATGCCGTTTCCTGCTGCGGTTCATCGAAACGCTTCACATTTTCTGATTAGTTCACCGTCCGACCTACAGCCGAAGAGGAGCGGATCATCTTCCTCTTCAGCGAGAAGAACCAAATCAGCAGCTCGGATTCCCTGACAAAGCCGTGAGGACACGCCTCTTCCTGTTTGGAGGACACACCTCTTCCTGTTTGGAGGACACGCCTCTTCCTGTTTGGAGGACACGCCTCTTCCTGTTTGGAGGACACGCCTCTTCCTGTCCATTGTTCTATAAAGTCCAGTTCAGTTGTGAGGTGTGAATGCTAATTGACCTCTGGTTTTCCAAACCTGGGTCTGGGTTCGGTTTGAATGTGAACGCCAAGCGGACCAGAGACCGCTCCAGAAGCAGGAAGTGGACTACAGGGCATTCTGGGTAAATCCAACCAAAGCTAACATGTTAGCCTAGCGCTAGCAGCAGAAATCCTCCAACCGCTAAAATCCTCCATCTTGTTTCCATCTGGTGAAGAAGGAAGTTGCTCTCAGTGTCTTCAGAGGTTTTTGTGTCGTTTCCTTCAGTGGTTCTTGGTGCAGCGCCCCCACAGGCCAGGAGGGGAACAGGTTGGTTTGACTCAGAGCCACAGCAGATGATGAAGTTCTGGTCGACTGGACCATCAGATGGTAAGCAGCATAAAATGTCACAAAAAAGAAAACAAGAAAAGAAAATCCAAGTTAGGCAGCATGGTGCCATACTTCACAGTTGGGATGCTTCCCCTGGCTTATGGGTGTAGCGACAGTCATTTTGTCCATCAGACCTCAGGAAGCGTCTCCAGAAACAGTTTCTATGTTCTTTTAGGAGAGATCTATTCATCCAGACGTAGCGGCATTATTAACATGAATGATCAGTTTCTGTCAGTAGAAGAATATTCTACTGATCTGACATCATCATGTCAGAACTGATGTCTGACAATACTCAGTCTGATGGTGCCAGACTGAGTATTCTAGACTGACATCATGATGCAAGGCGATGCTAACATGCATGTGCGTCAGCCTGCAGATGTTTTCTGTTTCTTACAGGTCGGTGGTGTGTTCAGGGATGTGCGGAGGAATCCGGGTCAGTTTGAGGTTGGAACAGTCCACCACGGTGCCTTCACAGCGACATTTCTCCGGACACACCAGATCCTGGAAACACTCCCCACTCAGCCGGCTGCGGTAGTCCTCCTGACCTGCAGGGGGCGAGCCACATTGGAGGACACAGAAACAGAGAGAAGGAAGAGGGGAGGGAAATTAAAACCAGCAAGAAGACGGAAAAAAATCAAAGCACTAAACTGAGGAGAGAGCTGTGGATTCAAAATGTTGATACAAAACATTCAGAAACTTTAAAAAATAATTAATCTTTTGGGGAGAAACATGAACATCCAGCAGACACACGACCTTTAACCCCGGAGGAGTTCACCTCTGTTATTAAACAAGTCTTATTCAATGAGGAACATGTACGAGAGCAGCACGACCAGCTAACAGGAAGTGGTGCTGTGCTAAGAGGAAGTGAAGGAGCAGGAAACAGGAAGCAGGAGTCAAACTGAAGGAAAGTGCAAAAAAATTATATTTTAACATTTTTAAGGGGAAAAAACACATTAAAATGAAAATCTGCACCTGTAACCAGCTCTGTGAAGTTTTACCGTCAGTCAGCGCTGAAATTTGGAATATCTGATGTCAGATTATGATTGCGCAACAAAGATGAAGCAGATCGTTCTCACGGCGTCAGAGGAGTCAGAGCCAAACCCCTACAGGCTCCGAGGCGTGTGATTGGCCGGGAGAGGCATGTGGGCGTGTGCCGCGCGGTCCCTGGCGCTTGACGGAACCATGTGATGTCACAGTAGGCGGGGCCACATGGTTAGATCAAGCACAAGAGACAGCTGCAGAACCAATCAGAATGAAGGTCCACACAGGAGGAAGGCGGGACGACAGAGAGCTGCACCAGTCAATCAGGGGCAGAGAGAGGTCAGGGGTCAAGAGGAGGAGGAGGAGGTGGCAGCAGGGGACGGGGGGAGCACAGGAAGGAGAAGCGACAGACAGGAAGAGCTGAAGCAGAGGCCGCTGCCTCCAACAGGGCGTGGCAAGGGGCGGAGCTACAGACGGCGCTTAGCGAGAACCGAAGCAGTCGGGAATTTAAACCTGGGAACAACAACGGGAACCTGACGGGGAACAACCCTCTGACAAGACATGAGCCGGAAACAGATCTGAGACAGCGCCGCCCTGCTGGCAGGAAACATGCAGGAGCTCTGTAAGAGGCTGGAGGCGGAGAAACGACAGAAATGATTTCATGTCAGAAAGTCTTCACGCCCCTCAGACTTCCTGTCACATGGATCTCACAGTGTAATAAATGAAAAACAATAAAGAAGCAAAGCAGGTTATTTAGTGGTAAAATAGATTTTCTTCCCATCTGTCATCTCCAGCTCAGGCAGACTGGATGGAGAACATCAGCTTTTCATAGATTCTCCTTTAAATTCAGGTCTGGACTTTGACTAGGCCGTTCTAACACCTGAATCTGCTTTGATCTAATCCAGACGTCTGCAGCCTTTACCCTCCAGAGTCCAGCTAAGTGAACACAACCTTTAGAATAAAGAGATATTTCTTAAAATAATGTATTTTTTTTAAATCCTAATTTCTTTGCTATTTTTTTTAGTTTTTTAAATAAAGAAAACATACAACTTTCACAAAAGAGAGAGGTGGATAAATTTCTATCATGTTGATATTGATGAAAGAAATATGTAAAAATGTGAAGGAAAATAGGTGTTAAAAAGTATTACTGGTACTTTTACTCCTTCCTTGGTGAAAATTAAATCTAATTATTTCTCGAAATACATCAAAGTCTAGTTTTTAAAAATTGTTTCTTCATAATTTTTAGAGTCTCAGGTTTTCTGGACGTTTATCAAAGTCTGAAAAACATTTGATCATATGACTGTTTAACCATATTTTCAAATGTATCGATATTTATAGATGCTTTCTTTGAATAAACAGAAGCTTCTTATCATGATGAGAAGTGGTAAACAATAAATGTCTGGTCCTAGATGAAACATGTCTGTGTCTGGAAGGATCCAGAGGGAGGATGACCCCTGACCCCTGAAGAGCAGAGCGCGGCGCTCACCTGTGCACCTGAACTTCTTGCCCTTGACCTGGCTGATGCGTTTGTTGGCCAGGCGGCGCGGGTGGCTGCAGCGTGCGCCGCTGGTCTCGATGGGATTGTCGAACAGGAAGTCGGCCAACCACTTCAGGTGACAGTCGCACATGAAGGGATTCTGGGCCAGGTGTCTGGAGACACACAGGATGACAACAACAACAACAATAATAATAATACTGCATGAACAATGTTGCTGTAAATATATTCCAAATATGGATTCAAAAATAAACCTCAAGTCCTCTTGCGGGATGTTTTTCACATTTCCCATCATTTACTTTAATTTCAGAATGACACCATTGTTCAAGATGGCCGCTGTTTTGGAGCCCGTTTAGCCAATTATTGCCATAAAATGTTCCCCATTTTCATGACCTGAATAAACTTTGTCACATCATATATTTTCCAGTTTGGTCGTAATGTTCATTAAATGTTAAAGTGATAAAATGAAGCAGAAGCAGAAATGGAGGACTTTGCAGTCAGAGAATCTCAGATCAGTCGTCAACTGGAAGAAGATGAGACACAATCGTCTAAATCAGTGTTTCTCCTCCCTGGTCCTCAGGCCTCCTGTCCTGCAGGTGTTTCCTTCTGCCACCTGAATGGCATCTCTGGGTGATTAACAGGCGTCTGCAGCACCTGATGGCCATGCAGCCATTTGAATCAGCTGTTCTGGAATAGAGGCTCATCTAGAACATGCAGAGCAGGGGGGCTGTGAGGACCAGGGGGGAGAAACACTGTTCTAAATGGTTAGCATTAGCTTCTGCTAATGTTTGTATATGTTTAGTGGCAGCTTTAGCATAGCTAAGATTCTTGTCTGGCAAATTGGCTATTAGTGAAGCTAATGTTGTGGTTAGCTGTAGCCACCACTGGTAAAAACTACAGCCAGTTTTAGTGCAAACATTTATTCTCCACTACTGCCATGGCAGCCATTTTGTAAAATGTCCACCAGATCAACAAAATATGTAGGATTTCTATGGTTCAAAATATGTAGGCTATGACTTGACACCAAACACATTCAACTAATTGACAATTTCAGTGCAAAAATTATCTTTTCATGACAACCATGGTGGCCATCTTGAAAAATCTAAATATTATCAGTAAGTACGATTTCAAAGGTCCAATAAAGTATGATTCGACACCAAAAGTATTTATCTGTGATAAATATTGGGACCTTTTGTTAAAAAATGCATTACTTTGACGACCATGGCGGCCATCTTGAACTTACAGAGTCTTGATGGAGCGCAGCGGAGCGAAGAGGCCTTTACTGATGCTCTGCAGCTTGTTGTCATACAGAGACAGGAGGTTCAGGTTCTGCAGGTCCTGGAAGGCGTTCACTCTCAGACAGTTGATCTTGTTGGCGTTCAGTAATCTAAAACACCAACAGTCAAGAAAACAAGCAGAACATTATGACCACTGAAGGTCTGCTGTGGAGTCCAACATGGTGACAGCAGGTCCAGGAAGCTGTGAGGAGAGGATCAGTTTGTTTTTAAAAAGTTGGATGTACTAAATGATGCAGCGTAGAAACATGAGCCTTGCATCGTTTTCTCTTCTCTTTATGTAGCATCATATTCTCTTGTATTTATTTAGCTAGACAGCTTAACATGCTAAATATACTTGAAACTATGACATTTAAGAATGAATGATTAACATGGTGAAGACATGACTTTTAAAAATAAATCATCTTTTTCTGCTCATCTTTTAAATAACCCAAATTACCGCTGTTCATTTTTAACTGTGTAATTTAAAAAACAAAGTCATTGTTCGACTCGATCTCTGTTTTCTTACATCCTGACTTTTGCATTTCCACCTTGCATCGATCTCCTTTGTTCTGGTGTCGTGAAGCTAAAATGATGAAAATATTTCAGTTTCCTGAAGACTCACAGTAGCTGCAGGGAAGAAAGTCCATCAAATATTCCTTTAGGTAGCTCAGCGATCTTGTTGCCGTACAGAACCCTGTGAGGGACAAACAAAGACACAAACTCAGCACCATGTGAAACTCCTTTATTCAGTGACTTCCTGACTGCTTTTCTCTTTTCCTGCGTGTTGGGATGCGTGGCGCACTTACAGTGAAGTAAGCGACCGCAGTCCGCTGAAGGCGTCCGCCGCCACGTCGGAGATCTGGTTCTTGCTCAGGTCTCTGTGGGCAGAATGAGAGTACGGAAAAAATTGCTAACAGGATTCAACTTGTCAGACAAACGATCGGAAACATGAAAAACAACGAATCAGGAGGAAAATCAGAGAGCAACAAAATCTGAAGAGACAGAGCTGAGAAAACAGGTGGGAAGAGGGAAATTAATAGATCCATATGGATTATTATTGTGTGTGTGTGTGTACGTGTGTGTGTGTCTGTCAATGTGGTTTAACATGCCTTTTGATTTGAATACATACATTACTGGGACCTTGGTGTAATACAAGGACAATCCCAATGTTCATATTTGAAGTTTTCAGTATCTAAACAAAACTTTGTCTTGTGTGTGTCTGTTTACTCACATTCTCTTCAGCTTTTTGTAGGCTGTAAACGCTCCTGTCGGGACGCTTTTGATCAGGTTCTGCTCCAAACGGCTTCAGGAAGAAAAACATTAATCAGAGAATCGACTTTAAAGGCTGAACTTTCATCACATAAAAATAGTAAAACAAAAACAGAAATTTGTTTCAGTATTATTGCAAGCAAGGAATATAGTTCAAAAATTGACATTTGGAGAAAAAAAAGCATTTCGAAAATTAAAATTCAAAAAACTTCTCAATAAAAACATTTTAAAGTTGAAAGAACACTAATGCAGTTGTCTATTTCTTCCAATTTTATTTTTCTATCAGGATTTTTTCATGTATTTAAATTTTTTTAATGTGTTTTTTCTTATTTTTTTATTTTATTTTGTTAAAGTTTTACATTTGGAATTTTTTCAAACAGACTTTGTTCCACACAGCAGAAAGGCTCGCTCCTGCTCCACACTGACCAATAGAAATGCATCTTTGACTTGTTTTTCAGAGGAAGGATGAGGCCCCCGAAAAGAGAGGAACGCAAACTGTAAAATGAGATTTGAAAAATAAAATCTGAAAAGCAAAAATTTAAAAAAATAAAATCTGAAAAACAAAATTATTAGAAAACTAAATCCATGAAGCAAAACATTTGAAAAGATAAAATCTGAAAAATAACTAACTCCATAAATGTAGGTTCAACTATTGCAAATACATCATAAGTTAATATCAAAATGTCTATTTCTGTTTTATTTATTGAGAAATAAGTCTTGTTTTTTAAATTAATCTTTTTCAAGTTTTTTTTATTGATTCTTTGCTTGCAAAAATATTGAATCCAATCTTCCTTTTAGCACAACTTGAACACTGCAACAGTCTTTTCCAGTGTCCGATCAGATCGGTTTGAAGCAGAAATCAACCGAGAAGCAGCTTCCGTTGCTGCTGTTAGCAGATGTAGCTGTGTGGCAGATTTACAGACGTCCAGAAACACATCAATACAAAGGTTCCCAGCTGGGATTTTTGTATGGAAAATAAATTTAGTTAGTTCTGTTACTTTCAGTTGATCAAACTGGGGATGACAGTATGCTGCAGGTTCACCTGGTCTCCATAGCAACCATTAGACTCTGTTTTTCCTACCATCACAAACATAAATTCTCCTGGGACTTTAACTAGACCAGGGAGCTTAGAACAGAGCTCTGAGTTGAGAACGCGGTAAAAATAAACAACGGCAACCGCTGCATTGGTTCTGTGCCATAATTATTAGAAAAGTTTTTCTACTTTATCAGTTTTAGCTGAAAACAAACTAAAAGTTCAGCTCAGAGGTTTTCAACATTTAGTTGAAGATTTAGCTCCAGATGTAAATTTCTACATTTTACTTTCAATAAATCTCTGAATGTCATCAGAGTGGATGTGAAGGTGGAGGAAGAGGAAGAGAGGAGGAGGAGGAAGAGGAGGAGAGGATGGAGGGAAAAAAGGACAGCAAAGGAGAAATTAGAGGAGAGAAAGTGAAGGATGTGGTGAGGTCCCAAGGCCGGCCACAGGGTCGGCTGTCAGGATGATGAATGGAAACTAATCCAGCTCTCCTCTTCCTCCCCTTCTTCCTCTTCTCTTCACATCCTCCTCCATTCCTCCTTTTCTCCCTTTATCCATCCATCCATATCTGCCTCCTTTCTATCAGTAATTAAGATAAATCTGAAACTGATCCGATTAGAATGAAAACCAAAACATCTTCCTGGTTCTAGTTCTGACCGCATTCATCTACAGTCAGTAAAGCTGATTTCTATTCAGACTCGGAGGAAACCAGAACACTTTGGTTCTGACAGAACCAATCAGAAACAATCCGACCCGAGGAGCCGACTCCTGGCTGAAGGAGAGGCTGAAACGTCTCCAGGGTTTAAAACAGAACAACCTCAGAACAGGTGAAACAGGAAGTGGGTCACACCTTGATGAAAACAGAAGCTGATGGAAGCAAACAATGGCGGCAAATAAACACATAGATCATTAAAGATCATTAAAGAACTGCTGATACGTCAAACTGTTCAACTCTGCGGCAACAACGTTCATCACAACCACTCCAAACAGACAGGATGGCTCTGTGAAATGCCACAAAACGCAGCAAAATGTTGCAAACAGCTAATTGTAGCAAAACACCACGAAGCGCTGCAAAATGTCGAAAAATGCAGTAAAATGCCACAAAAAGAAAAAGTTATTCTTTTAGCCTAGAATACATCTAAAATAATCATAAGTCAAACAATAATACAAAATCATTTCCAGGCATTTATAATTAGTACCAATAACAAGAAGTTTGTTTTACAAAGTAAGAGTATTTTATTTAATGAAATGTCTGCTAGGTGAGGAAAAATAAATTTATGCAGTTTGTTTTATATCAATGGTCACATTAGGAGTTGGAAAAAGAACCGTGGTAGAAATGTCCTGCAGAGTTTCTCCTTCAGTCACAGAGCAATCAAGCAGCTGTCCTCTGCACAAACAGGCCGGGGACGGCGATCGATACGGATATCAAACATGTCCCCTGGTGGAACGCGCGCGCGTGTGCGTGTGTGTGTGTGTGTAACATCAGAACTTCAGGCTGTTATTGATGCGTTTGAGACATTTTTCCTCCATCGTGGTACTAGCTGTGGGCAACATGGACTTAAAAGTTTCATCATGATATTTTGTGTTAATATTGTGAAAACAATAAAAGTGACAATAACTATTTATGACTTCTTTTTTAGAAAACTGTGTTGCTGTGACAATAGCTGACAAATGTGGACAAATCTTTGTCGATATTCCACTAATATCAAACAAAACAATTTGCACATGAAAAAGTTTGTTTACACAATAAATCATTAAAGTTTACAAAATGCGCCATCACCACCAATTACTTCCTGTTGCTACTGGTTTACACCAGTAGCAACATCCTGTTGTTCATCATGTGACTCATGATGTGAAAAAGTGTTTCTGTTGCAGTTTTGTAAAATAAATTTTGATACACCCAAAATAACTACCCCTTCCATCGCCAAAACTTTATCAAAAATATTTCTAAATCTTTCACATTACGTAACTCGGCTTGCTTTTTGGAAAAAAACACAACAAAACAAAAACGTTAGCCACTGAAGAATTCAAGATGGCCACCATGGTCATCAAGGGAAATGTTTTTTTTGGACTAAACATGTCAATATTTATCACTGATAAATACTTTGGCTGTCAAATCATTCGTAACTGGACCCATAGAAATATTTAGGTTTTTCAAGATGGCCACCTTGGTCATCATGGAAAACAAATTTTTTCTCTCAAATTGTTGTCAAATCATTGCTACATATTTTGAACCATAGCAATGATGTATATTTTCTTAATCTTGTCTTTCTTTTTTCTGGTGGACATTTTACAAAATGGAAAATACATGTCTGAACTAAAATCAGTATTAGTTATTACCAGTGGTGGGCACGGCTAATCAAAAAGTTACCTTCACTCACCCCTAATTCATTAAACAAAAATCTTAGCTACACTAACGCTAAACTACTAAACAAGTAAATAAGCTATCAGAAGCTAATGCTAACCCAATAAGCCAGAGTGAAAACCTGATCAGCTGCAGGGAAAGTGAAATGAACCCAAATAGCTTACATTTCCACGATGCCCTCTGGGAGGTTGGCTGGGATCTCCGCCAGGCCTTTCCGTCGGCAGTCCACGATGTTGTTGTTGCAGCTGCAGCTGGGGGGACAGACTGCGACCTGAGGAGCACACGCCCTCAGCTCCGTCTGCGCCGGACCTGCAATCAGCGATGGACAGCTAGTTTCTGCTTCTTTCTGAACAGTTATTTTGCGCTCAAAGCCAGAAATAAAAAAACAATTCTGCAGCCTGGAGCTGTGTTTCTACTTCCTGCTGTAGCTGAAGTTTCATCCATAATTCTTCATATTTCAGGATATTTCTTACTGCCGGGTTCGTCTCCTCAGAATGAACTTTAATCTCGGGTGGTGGCTGCTGTGTTGATTTTGAGGCATAAAAACCTTTTGGGAAAACATGCAATCTCTTTGATATGAAAAAGGAAGAAACTGAATCTTAATGCTGCTTATTATTTTGGCAAAATATGCACATAAAATATGAGTGGATATTAGCAAGAAGAGAGCAAAGACACAGGAAGCAGCTGAGAAGGAAACAGAATAAAAGGAAGAGGCGAAAAATGCTGAGGAGCTGTGAAGAGTCCTGCATGACATGAAGAAGAAAAGACGAGGAGGAATGACGAGATTTTAAATCAATACTTAACGTTCATGTTTTTTATTCATGTTTCAATGATAAGCAGTTCTTCAATCACTAGATGGCATCAGAGCTCAAACTAATCAACAGCAACAAACTGACGCAAGCACACCGGGATTCCGACGGAGAGGCGGAAAAGTTAGTGACGGTGAAATAAAAAATGGCGGAGTCTTTCTGGTTTAAAGTCGACGCATTGAGTGATGCAGGCACTAGCAGCTTGTGAGCCATCCGTTAACTGTCTGTTAGCCACCAGTTAGCCATCTGTTAGCTGTCTGTTAGCCATCAGTTAGCCATCCGTTAACTGTCTGTTAGCCACCAGTTAGCCTTCTGTTAGCCATCTGCTAGCTGTTTGTTAGCTGTCTGTTAGCCATCAGTTAGCCATCTGTTAGCTGTTTGTTAGCCATCAGTTAGCCACCAGTTAGCCATCCGTTAACTGTCTGTTAGCCACCAGTTAGCCATCTGTTAACTGTCTGTTAGCCATCAGTTAGCCATCGTTTAGCTGTTTGTTAGCCATCAGTTAGCCATCAGTTAGCCATCTGTTAGCTGTTTGTTAGCCATCAGTTAGCCATCTGTTAGCTGTCTGTTAGCCATCAGTTAGCCTTCTGTTAGCCATTTGTTAGACATCTGTTAGCCATCAGTTAGCCTTCTGTTAACAGACCAGACGTCTGTCTGATGGCGTCTGTTAGCCATTTGTTAGCCATCTGTTAGCTGTTTGTTAGTCATCAGTTAGCCGTCTGTTAGCCATCAGTTAGCTGCCTGTTAGCCACACTTGTGCATATCCATATTTTTGTAACTTGTGCAGATCGTATGCCACTATTCACTCAAAGTGGAGGATCTGGAAGGTTTTTTTATGAAGATAAATGCTGGCCAATGCAGGTGCTCGCTCAATCAATCAATCAATCAATCAATCAATCAATCAATCAATCAATCAATCAAATTTTATTTGTACAGCACATTTCAGCAGCAAGGCATTTCAAAGTGCTTTACATAATTAAAATAAAAACAGCATGTGACAGTGAATAAACAGTGAGAAAGAGAAAGACTTTTAAAATGCGATGATAACTCGGCTGTTTCATCTCTTCTGATGATAAATTTGAAGCATTATTGTTGCCAGTTTTGCACTACAATATTAAAAAGCGGTATACTTATTTTCCATCATGTCTCCCATTCAATCGCCTGGTTATCAAAACTGATAACCAAACAATAAAATGAGCCGCGGTTCACGGAAAACTACAGAATGAAATGTTTCTGCCGACTCACCGTTGCAGATGAAGTCCTTCTTCTGGATGTCGGGGACATTGAGGCCCCTCATGTGGGCCGGGGACATGCACTGCGTGAAGGGGGCCAAGCCCCGCCGGGCCCTCAGCCAATCAGAGAGCCAGGCCAGGTGGCAGTCGCAGTGGAGGCTGTTGGAGTGCAGACGGCTGCGAAGAAGACGAGGAAGAGGAGAGAGACCGTTAATCTGGACTGGACTAGTAATCTCAATCTGGAGAAATGGGAAAGCTGGGAATGAAAACAGGAAAAGATGTGGAAGAATATCCGTTTTCTATGATTATTAACCAAACTTTACTTTGATTTATGCACAAAAATGACATAAAATTCAGGAAAATATGAAGAATTTCCTTGTTTTATAATTGAACACTGAGCTGCTGTGTGAAATGTTATCTGAACCAGAAAACAGTTGAGATTTAAAGAGATTTATTTTACTCCAAAAGCTCATAAGTTCATAAATTCATAAACTCTAATGATGATGGTGATAAACAGCTCCAGACATAGTGAGCAAACAAGTTACAGACTGTAAGTAATGTAAAATACAAAAGGCTACAGGTATTCATATAATTAACGCGTTGCTGCAGAAAGCATCAGGTGCAGCACACAGATGACGAGCAGCAGCAGGAGGAAGAGGAGGAGGAGGAAGAGCAGAATGTGTTGTCAGCGTTTTGTGAGCCAGCCGCTCGGCCTGCCTTTGTAATAAAGCCGAGGACAAATCCTGTTAAGGAGCAAGACGCTCGCATTGAAGCTAGCAGCAGGCGGCAGATTTAATACTGCGCCCCATTGTAAATCCAGGTTATAGTCACGGCCCCACCTGGAGATAGCCGCCTCCCGGCCCGCCCCCCCGCCGAGCCCTAATTACTGACAAGGAGGATTAAAACGACAAAGAACGGATCTGCTTCTGACTGCAGGACGCTTCAACGAGCCAGGATACGGGCTGTCGCAGGTCACACACAGTTACACACACACACACACACACACACACACACACACACACACACACACACACACACAGTTACAGTCACACACACACACACACACGCACACACACATACAGTTACAGTCACACACACACACACACACACGCACACACACACAGTTACAGTCACACACACACAGTTACAGTCACACACACACACAGTTAGTCACACACACACACACACACAGTTACAGTCACACACACAGTTACAGTCACACACACACACACAGTTACAGTCACACACACACACACACACACACACACACACAGTTACAGTCACACACACACAGTTACAGTCACACACACAGTTACAGTCACACACACACACACAGTTACACACACACACACACAGTTACAGTCACACACACACTGCTGTTTGTTCCTCAAAGAGAAATCCAGGCAAAACTGATAAATGAAACATGGTTTAGAAAAAAAATTATTCTCAAATAAAAATCTGAAAAGTGTGGTGTGCACTTGTATTCAGTGTGACACCCCAAAATAAAATACAGTAGATCAAACCAAGTTTTACAATCTGAAGAGTTACTCAACTGTCGAATAAAGCTCATTTAGAAAAAAAAGTGTCTGTGTGTGTGTTGGAGTGTGTGTGTTGGAGTGTGTGTGTGTGTGTGTGTGTGCTACTCACAGCGTCCGGAGCTTGGGCATGTGATTGAAGCTGGACAGCGGGATGAGGGTGATGTTGTTGTTGTTGAGGGTGCTGCAGGACAGAAGAGACAGGACGGTGAATAATCACTTTATGTTTATTTTTCAGATGTTTAAAACTGTTCAGTTTATTTAATTTAAATCAACAGAACAGGCCTCATTTTATTCAAACTCTGCAGTTTGTTTAACTCCATCAGGTTCAGATTGAGAACCTCCAATCAGTTCAGTGCAACTTCTTTCAACTTTATAATTCAATTTATAAAGAAAAATAAAAACCAGGACTTGACCAACTGTCGTACAATAAACCGCTAAAAAGAGGCAAACATATCAGAGAGACATAAAATCAATAAAGATGCAATAAAAAAGAATTACTTTCATTTTCAGAGCTGCCATGTTAGATTAAACCAGCATGAACAATGGAGGACAGACTGGAAACTGAAACTGCTGCTGTTAGGATTCGGGTTGGTGTGAGTGCTCTTTCCTATAGAGGATCTTCGGGGCAGAGTTCTGACTGGCTGGCGCACCGGCAGCTGATTGGCTGGTGGACCTTTAAGAAGCAGTGAGCAGTCACTCATCGCTCAACGGTCCCACTTGTTGGTCCAAAGATCATGTTACGGATGTTCAAGTAATATTTTGTCTTCGCTCAGATCCAGACGGGCTGCTGGAACCGGTCCGGACTTTGAGATGCTCCCTGCCCAGACCGAACATCTCCGCCTGCCGCTCTCCATCATTGGTCTTCAGAACGCTCCCGGATCCTCGCCTTTCCTCTCCGCGCAACCGCCATCCGACAGTAAGCGTATCCCTCTAAACCAATCAAGATGTCTCAAACTCCGGTCTCTACCAATATCTCCCGTCTCCAAACAGAACCCGAGCTGACCTGCCGACCCGTTCCCTGGAGCACAATCTGATTTTATTTTTGGAAAGAACCTCCATTAAACTTTCACTGATCAGTACTCTCTGGTTTTATGTGTGAACCTGCATGTGGGTCAGGAAACTAAAATCCAGCATGGCAGCTGCTGTATGAGGCGAAATGGAAAATACTGCAATAATGTTTAGATTTAGATGTTTGGAGGAGTGAACATGTTTATCTCAGAAAGATTTCAGCTCAACTTCACCTCTTCAATGCAGCTTCAAGTGTTTTTTACCAGAACTCATGGAAATCTGTATGTCATCTGCAAAATATCGTACTGAGGCAAGATTCAACCCAAAGGAAGCAAGAAAACCGTTTTAAAAGACCTAGCCCAATGCAGCATCCCTGAGGAACACCAAGGCTTGTCACAGGCGGAGTTAAATTTCCCAGCTTTCCAGGGTTTTCAGATGGTGGGATGAAACTGGAGTAACTAGGAGCCAGAGCTGGTGAGGAGTTGAACCCACAACCTTCAGGTTGTCAGACAAAAACATCTGAAAATCTGAAATGCATTTTCCTTTTTCTCCAAAGTTAGCAGGATGTGAGAACGGAAGGATCCAGTTTCACAGTTCTGCTGCAGAATCTCTGTTTAAAAAGTTCCTGATTTTCCGTCCTGTTTCAGCGTTTGGGTCCAAAAACATGAACATGAACTCATTTAATCTGTTTTCCTCCAGACAGCGTCTCTGCTGTCAGCGGCTGCAGCCGGGCGCGATCTGCAGCGTCTCAGTCGTCATATCGACCCGGACAGGAATGAACAACACCGCCGTCTGTCATTACCACATACGCAAGAGTACACACACACACACTGACATACACACACACACACACACACACACACTGACACACACACACACAGCGCTGTGTGTGCTGGAGAAACACTCCCCGTATTGATTTCCTGTAGTTTTCATGCAAAGACGTGGAGAAGATAATTCCCTCTGGGATGATACTGACAGACTGGAACAAGCTGCTAACATGCTAACATGCTAACACGCTAACATGTCTCTTATAATGCAAACATGAGGAAACGACACTAACATGTTAAATTAGAACAATTTAATGAATCTGTTAATAAAATCTAGTTTAATGTTTTGCAGTTCACAATGGGAAGATTAAAATGAAAAATTATTTATTGAACAATGTCTGATTTTTTTCCCCATATTTTAGTTTTACTCATAAAAAGAAATGTTTCAATTTAGCTAAAAAATGAGAGCAAAAATAATCATCAGACGATAAAACCTGTTCTTTGCTGTCCACATGGTTTAATATCAAGTTTATTTCTGGATATTTTTATTCGTTTTGCTCCACCAGGTTTATTAAAACACTGGAAACATAAAACTAAATCAAAAACAACCTCAGAGTAAAAACCCAGAGTTTCTGTTGCAACAGCAACAGGAACAACAACAACGGCAACAACAGGAACAACAACGGCAACAACAACAGGAACAACAACAACGGCAACAACAACAGGAACAACAACAACAACAACAACAACAACGGCAACAACAACAGGAAGAACAACAACGGCAACAACAGGAACAACAACAACAACAACAACAGTAACAACAACAACAGCAACAACAACAACAGGAACAACAACAGCAGCAGCAACAGCAGGAACAACAACAACAGCAACAACAACAACAGGAACAACAACAGCAGCAGCAACAGCAGGAACAACAACAAC
This sequence comes from Poecilia reticulata, assembly GCF_904066995.2. Classification (NCBI taxonomy): domain Eukaryota; kingdom Metazoa; phylum Chordata; class Actinopteri; order Cyprinodontiformes; family Poeciliidae; genus Poecilia; species Poecilia reticulata. The sequence continues at coordinate 32,997,028 of NC_088839.1, read as the reverse complement.
AGGAACAACAACAGCAGCAGCAACAGCAGGAACAACAACAACAGGAACAACAACAGGAACAACAACAACGGCAACAACAGGAACAACAACAACAGCAGCAGCAACAACAGGAACAACAACAACAGTAACAACAACAGGAACAACAACAACAGTAACAACAACAGCAACAACAACAGGAACAACAACAACAGCAGGAACAACAACAACAGCAACAGCAGGAACAACAACAACAACAACAACAACAGAAACAGCAGAAACAACAACAGGAACAACAACAACAACGGCAACAACAGGAACAACAACAACAGCAGCAGCAACAACAGGAACAACAACAACAGTAACAACAACAACAGCAACAACAACAACAGGAACAACAACAACAGCAACAACAACAGGAACAACAACAACAACAACAACAACAGGAACAACAACAGCAGCAGCAGGAACAACAACAACAGCAGCAACAGCAGGAACAACAACAACAACAGGAACAACAAAACCAGCAGAAACAACAACAGGAACAACAACAACAACGGCAACAACAACAATGGCAACAACAGGAACAACAACAACAACAGGAACAACAACAGCAGCAGCAACAACAGGAACAACAACAACAGGAATAACAACAGCAGCAGCAACAGCAGCAACAACAACAACAGGAACAACAAAAACAGCAACAGGAACAACAACATCAGGAACAACAACAACAGCAACAGGAACAACAACATCAGGAACAACAACAACAGCAACAACAGGAACAACAACAACAGGAACAACAGCAACAACAGGAACAACAGGAACATCAACAACAACAGCAACAACAGGAACAACAAGAACAACAACAACAGCAACAACAACAGGAACAACAACAACAACAGCAACAGCAGGAACAACAACAGCAACAACAACAGGAACGACAACAACAACAGGAACAACAACAACAATAGCAGCAACAACAGTAACAACAACAACAGGAACAACAACAACAACAGGAACAACAACAACAACAGGAACAACAACAACAATAGCAGCAACAACAGTAGCAGCAACAACAGGAACAACAACAACAACAACAGCAGCAACAACAGGAACAACAACAACAATAGCAGCAACAACAGTAACAACAACAGGAACAACAACAACAGGAACAACAACAACAGGAACAACAACAACAACAGCAGCAACAACAGTAGCAGCAACAACAGGAACAACAACAACAACAACAACAACAGGAACAACAACAACAGCAGCAACAACAGTAACAACAACAACAACAACAACAGGAACAACAACAACAACAGGAACAACAACAGCAGCAGCAGCAACAACAGGAACAACAACAACAGGAACAACAACAACAACAGGAACAACAACAACAGCAGCAGCAACAACAACATAATTTCCGTCTGTAATTTTGCTGTCAGTTATTGTGGCAGTGCTGATCCCACGGCCAGGCGGCTCCATCCAGGGTAAACATGGGAAACAACCCGCCTGTCCATAGTGGACCTCCAGGTTCTGGACCTCCAGGTTCTGGACCTCCAGGTTCTGGACGCTCTTATTTTACTCGCTTCCAGACTCGTTTGAAACTTTTCTAGTTTGTTTCAGGCTGTGGGAGAACAGCTGAACATTTCAGCGTCTTACAGGAAGTTTAGATTTCATTTTAACCGCCAGAGCTTACTATAGTAACGACATATAAAATTTATCTTGTTTTAACGACGTAAAACATCTCGTTATGAAACACTTTATGACGATGCAAACTCAGTAAAACAAACTTTTAAGGAGTAATTCTCTCCTTGTAACAAGAAAAGACGAAAGTTAGTTGTAACAAGAAAGTTAGTTATAAGGACGACCTTTCATGTTAAAATGAGTTTCTCACTAATCTTCTCATTTTAAGGAGAAACTTTCTTGTTAAATCGAGAAAACTCGTTAATCTATTTTAAACAGGTTTTATCTCATCATAACTACAAAGTTTCTGCTTTCCAGTTACAAAAGCAGTTAAAATGTTATAAAATTCTAGTTAAAATGTTATAAAATTCTAAGATTCTAGTTAAAATGTTTTAAGATTCTAGTTAAAATGTTATAAAATTCTAGTTAAAATGTTATAAGATTCTAGTTAAAATGTTACAAAATTCTAGTTAAAATGTTATAAAATTCTAGTTAAAATGTTACAAAATTCTAGTTAAAATGTTACAAAATTCTAGTTAAAATGTTGTAAGATTCTAGTTAAAATGTTTTAAGATTCTAGTTAAAATGTTATAAGATTCTAGTTAAAATGTTATAAAATTCTAGTTAAAATGTTATAAAATTCTAGTTAAAATGTTATAAAATTCTAGTTAAAATGTTGTAAGATTCTAGTTAAAATGTTTTAAGATTCTAGTTAAAATGTTATAAAATTCTAGTTAAAATGTTATAAAATTCTAGTTAAAATGTTATAAGATTCTAGTTAAAATGTTATAAGATTCTAGTTAAAATGTTTTAAGATTTTAGTTAAAATGTTGTAAGATTCTAGTTAAAATGTTATAAGATTCTAGTTAAAATGATATAAGATTCTAGTTAAAATGTTTTAAGATTCTAGTTAAAATGTTATAAGATTCTAGTTAAAATGTTATAAGATTCTAGTTAAAATGTTATAAGATTCTAGTTAAAATGATATAAGATTCTAGTTAAAATGTTATAAGATTCTAGTTAAAATGTTTTAAGATTTTAGTTAAAATGTTGTAAGATTCTAGTTAAAATGTTATAAGATTCTAGTTAAAATGTTATAAGATTCAGTTAAAATGTTATAAGATTCTAGTTAAAATGTTTTAAGATTCTAGTTAAAATGTTATAAGATTCAGTTAAAATGTTATAAGATTCTAGTTAAAATGTTATAAGATTCTAGTTAAAATGTTATAAGATTCTAGTTAAAATGTTATAAGATTCTAGTTAAAATGTTTTAATATTCTAGTTAAAATGTTATAAGATTCTAGTTAAAATGTTATAAGATTCAGTTAAAATGTTATAAGATTCTAGTTAAAATGTTTTAAGATTCTAGTTAAAATGTTATAAGATTCAGTTAAAATGTTATAAGATTCTAGTTAAAATGTTATAAGATTCTAGTTAAAATGTTATAAGATTCTAGTTAAAATGTTATAAGATTCTAGTTAAAATGTTTTAATATTCTAGTTAAAATGTTATAAGATTCTAGTTAAAATGATATAAGACTCTAGTTAAAATGTTATAAGATTCAGTTAAAATGTTATAAGATTCTAGTTAAAATGTTGTAAGATTCTAGTTAAAATGTTATAAGATTCTAGTTAAAATGTTATAAGATTCTAGTTAAAATGTTATAAGATTCTAGTTAAAATGTTTTAAGATTCTAGTTAAAATGTTATAAGATTCTAGTTAAAATGTTATAAAATTCTAGTTAAAATGTTATAAAATTCTAGTTAAAATGTTATAAGATTCTAGTTAAAATGTTTTAAGATTTTAGTTAAAATGTTGTAAGATTCTAGTTAAAATGTTATAAGATTCTAGTTAAAATGTTATAAGATTCAGTTAAAATGTTATAAGATTCTAGTTAAAATGTTTTAAGATTCTAGTTAAAATGTTATAAGATTCAGTTAAAATGTTATAAGATTCTAGTTAAAATGTTATAAGATTCTAGTTAAAATGTTATAAGATTCTAGTTAAAATGTTATAAGATTCTAGTTAAAATGTTTTAATATTCTAGTTAAAATGTTATAAGATTCTAGTTAAAATGATATAAGACTCTAGTTAAAATGTTATAAGATTCAGTTAAAATGTTATAAGATTCTAGTTAAAATGTTGTAAGATTCTAGTTAAAATGTTATAAGATTCTAGTTAAAATGTTATAAGATTCTAGTTAAAATGTTATAAGATTCTAGTTAAAATGTTTTAAGATTCTAGTTAAAATGTTATAAGATTCTAGTTAAAATGTTATAAAATTCTAGTTAAAATGTTATAAAATTCTAGTTAAAATGTTATAAAATTCTAGTTAAAATGTTATAAGATTCTAGTTAAAATGATATAAGATTCTAGTTAAAATGTTATAAGATTCTAGTTAAAATGTTTTAAGATTTTAGTTAAAATGTTGTAAGATTCTAGTTAAAATGTTATAAGATTCTAGTTAAAATGTTATAAGATTCTAGTTAAAATGTTATAAGATTCTAGTTAAAATGTTATAAAATTCTAGTTAAAATGTTATAAGATTCTAGTTAAAATGATATAAGATTCTAGTTAAAATGTTTTAAGATTCTAGTTAAAATGTTTTAAGATTCTAGTTAAAATGTTATAAGATTCTAGTTAAAATGTTATAAGATTCTAGTTAAAATGTTATAAGATTCTAGTTAAAATGATATAAGATTCTAGTTAAAATGTTATAAGATTCTAGTTAAAATGTTTTAAGATTTTAGTTAAAATGTTGCAAGATTCTAGTTAAAATGTTATAAGATTCTAGTTAAAATGTTATAAGATTCAGTTAAAATGTTATAAGATTCTAGTTAAAATGTTTTAAGATTCTAGTTAAAATGTTATAAGATTCAGTTAAAATGTTATAAGATTCTAGTTAAAATGTTATAAGATTCTAGTTAAAATGTTATAAGATTCTAGTTAAAATGTTATAAGATTCAGTTAAAATGTTATAAGATTCTAGTTAAAATGTTGTAAGATTCTAGTTAAAATGTTATAAGATTCTAGTTAAAATGTTTTAAGATTCTAGTTAAAATGTTTTAAGATTCTAGTTAAAATGTTATAAGATTCTAGTTAAAATGTTATAAGATTCTAGTTAAAATGTTTTAAGATTCTAGTTAAAATGTTATAAGATTCTAGTTAAAATGTTATAAGATTCTAGTTAAAATGTTATAAGATTCTAGTTAAAATGATATAAGATTCTAGTTAAAATGTTATAAGATTCTAGTTAAAATGTTATAAGATTCTAGTTAAAATGTTATAAGATTCAGTTAAAATGTTATAAGATTCTAGTTAAAATGTTATAAGATTCAGTTAAAATGTTAGAAGATTCAGTTAAAATGTTATAAGATTCTAGTTAAAATGTTATAAGATTCTAGTTAAAATGTTATAAGATTCTAGTTAAAATGTTTTAATATTCTAGTTAAAATGTTATAAGATTCTAGTTAAAATGATATAAGATTCTAGTTAAAATGTTATAAGATTCAGTTAAAATGTTATAAGATTCTAGTTAAAATGTTGTAAGATTCTAGTTAAAATGTTATAAGATTCAGTTAAAATGTTATAAGATTCAGTTAAAATATTATAAGATTCTAGTTAAAATGTTTTAATATTCTAGTTAAAATGTTATAAGATTCTAGTTAAAATGATATAAGATTCTAGTTAAAATGTTATAAGATTCAGTTAAAATGTTATAAGATTCTAGTTAAAATGTTTTAAGATTCTAGTTAAAATGTTTTAAGATTCTAGTTAAAATGTTATAAGATTCTAGTTAAAATGTTATAAGATTCTAGTGAAAATGTTATGAAAAGATGCAGAAGTTTTTAAAAGAAGAAACCTTCTGATGAACTTGAACAAGATTAGTCTGGTTACATGAGGTCATTTCGTGTTGCTCTGATTGGACGACCAACCTGTTCATTAAAACTGTCTGCTGGACACAATGCGCTGCATTGGATTTTATTTTGTGGGGTGAGAGTAAAGGGGGCTGGAAGCTGGAGTTAAAATAAACATCTTTATAAATAAAAATAAATTTCCTTCCTCATTATTTTAATAAAGTGAAAGGAGTTTAAAGGGCGTGAATACCCTAGTGCTTCCTGTAAAACCAGCCAGATTAACCAGTCAGATTAAACCAGTTGTTAATGTCAGTTAATCCAGAACTAAATGGCTGGTTTGTCGTTTCTCCCTGTTAATTTATTTACAAGCTGCAGTGTGTGCGTGTGTGTGTGTGTGTGTTTCCACGGCGACCTGCTTGTTTTATCTGCAGTCTTGAGTCAGCATGAACATGTCTGCTGGTTTCTGAAGCTGCATGCAATGTGGAGGAGTCCCTGTTGCAGCAAGACAGGCTCTGCGGTCAGTGAAGTGTGTGTGTGTGTGTGTGTGGCTGAGACACAGAGCGATGTGATCAGCGCCTCGCTAAGCTCTTCAATCTGGTGGAATCACCAGAACAGGCAGCGAATACAAACCCAGAGAAACCAGGAAGAATCCTCCGCCTCCGTCCTCCCTCCGCTCACCTGCTGTCCACACAATGTGGTTTTCACTCATCTGACCTTTATTTGAAGAGCTGAATGCAGAAAACCGTTGTACCCTGAACACACCATCCCCTCAGTGAAGCATGGTGGTGGCAGCATCATGCAGTGAAGATGGGCGGAGCTTAGATCCAGGAAGGAAAGCTGCTCGAAGCTGAAGAGTCTCAACCAGCCTGAGCAGATATTACAGGCTGATGGGAGGATTCACTCTGAAGCATTCTGGGTAATTTATGCTCCACCAGAATCTAAACACCAGCAGCAGGGCTGTCCAAAGTGCGGCGCAGGGGCCATTTGTGGCCCATTAAAGTAGCTTTGTGTGGCCCCTCTCATTTTTATAAACTAAAAATGATCCTTTGAGAAACTGAACAACTTTTAGACCTTTTAAATTAAAATATTACATGTTAATTTGCCTCTGCTTTAGCTAGCTGTTTGCCATAAAGTCTTGACTGCTAGCAGTGAAGACGTGAACATGCCGGTTGGTCAGACCCTAAAACACAAACAGTGGAGTTTTGTTTGGACCCTGAACCACGTGGGAAGTTCGTATCTGGACCTCCGTGGGTTTTAACTGACCCTGGGGGCCGGAGTACCCAGAGGGAACCCACACATTCACAGGGAGAACGAGAAAATCTTTCCAGCTGCTCTGCATCCAGAACCAGAGGAAAAGAATCCAAACGGCAACGGATCAACCAGCAGCTCCACCAGGGGGCGCCGCTCTGGAGAAACGCCACAGAGATTTCAGCTTGCAGGCTGGCGTGACCTTTAACCCCACAACCTTTCACTCCCTGTTGACATGAAAAGCTGCACAGACGGCGGCGGACGGACGGACGGCGGGTTCTTCAGGTGGAAACTTAGAAGCTTTCAGCCGTTAAATCGTCTCAAATATAAACTTTCCCACGAGGTTTAACGCCTCCTTCACGGCGGCTCCGTCTCAGAGCTGCACTCTGCTTTGACTGATGCCAAGTGTGTGTGTGTGTGTGTGTGTGTGTGTGTGTGTGTGTGTGCGTGTGTGTGAAGGATCTGGTTTAATATATGCTCAAGTGTTTGAACAACCAAAGTCAGGCGATTTGCTCCACTCATCTCTGTGAAAATTGACATTTGGAGAGTGTTGCCGTTGGAAACCGGCCTGGGAAGCTCAGCTGTTTACAATCAGAGCAAAAAAACTAGTTTTTGGGGAAAATAAACGTCATTCAGCAGAAAGACAGTTACAGAAAACCAGAGGCTTTGGCTAAACTAGAGAAACAATCCAGGTATAGATCTAGAGCTATAGATCTAGAGTCACCTTCAGCTGTTCCAGCTGGACCTCAGGTTGACCTCTGACCTGACCCGTCTGAGCCACATAAAGACGGTTCCCCAGTCGGCCTTCCACCAGCGGCCGAACGTTTCTAAAGATCAGAGAAACTCGGTGAGACGAGACTTTAATCCTGCTGGAGGTTTATAGATTAGACTCAGATTAAAGATCCGCTGAAGCTGGATCAACCCTCAGACCGCTCTGGTTCTGGTTCTGGCTCTGGCTCTTGTTCTGGCTCTTGTTCTGGCTCTGGTTCTGGTTCTGGTCCTGGTTCTGGTTCTGCTCTGGTTCTGGTTCTGGCTCTGGTTCTGCTCTGGTTCTGCTCTGGTTCTGATTCTGGTTCTGGTTCTGCTCTGGTTCTGATTCTGGTTCTGGTTCTGCTCTGGTTCTGATTCTGGTTCTGGTTCTGCTCTGGTTCTGATTCTGGTTCTGGTTCTGCTCTGGTTCTGATCTGGTTCTGATTCTGGCTCTGGTCCTGGTTCTGCTCTGGTTCTGGTTCCGGTTCTGGTTCTGGTTCTGGCCCTGGCTCTAGCTCTGCTCTGGTTCTGGTAGCAGTATTGATTATTGATTATCTTGCTGGTCCATACAGACGGTGGAGGTTGAATGAAGACAGAAACTCATCAGGATGAATTCAGTTTGTTGTCAGGAGTTAAAACTGTTTGTTAGATTAAAACCTGTATAATCAATAAGGTCAGATTGTTCTGATCCGTGTTTCTGTGTGGTCCTGGTCCCCGTGTCCCGTCTCTTTGTCTTCCCCGTTGATCGTCTTCCAGGTGAGTCTCCTTCCCTTCATTACTCCGTGTGTATTTAGTCTCACCTGTGGTCTGTGTTCTTCGTCGGTTCCTCGTCTACTGCCGTCTGTCAAACGTACGTCTTACGTCCTGTTAGTTATCTGGCCCAGTAGAACTGGGAAGTCCTGTCGGTGTGAGCTCTGGTCCTCTGTGTTTCAGTGCTACCGGTGTTAGCTGCGTGCTATATCCTCTGCCTGTACTGGACTGTTGAGCTCCCTTCATTAAATATCACCATTTTCATCTACATCCTGGGTCTACCTGCGTCTCTCACCACCTCAACCTCATGACTGTCACGAGCTGGTAGGTTGTGGTGAGGAAGTGGACGCAGCTTGACCCAGGATGTAGTGAAAATAATGTTTAATGATGAAACCCCAACAACAAGGAACAGCACGAGGAAAACTGGCAGCCATGGAGACAGACGACATCAACAGACAAGGACCCGACGAAGAACACAGACAACAGGTGAGACTAAATACACACGGGGCAATCACGGGAACGAGACACACCTGGGAGACAATCAACGGGGAAAGACGCAGAGACAGGACTCACAGGGAACAGAATCACACAGAAACTCAAAAATAAACACACAGGAACACGGATCACGACACACTGACTGATTATCACACAAAATATACAGAAACGCTTCAGCTGCTGCATAAATAAAGCAGTGAAGGTAAAATATGCTTCAGGAATTTAAACATCATTTCTTTTATCTCGTTTTGTTGTTTTTTACTTTGAAAGGTAAAAAAAACAGGAAAATAAAACCAGCTGACTTGAAGTTTGCAGGTTTTCTTTCTGCTGAAACGTCTAAAAAACGACGCTGCCTGGAAATCGTCCTCCATTGTTCAGGTGAGTGGAGTACCCAGAGAGCAGCGCCTCCACTGAGCTCTTCCTGATGAAAACCAAAATACTCTACTGGGATGAATCATCTGGAGGGTTTTAGAGCATAAAGAAGCATGCATTCTCCGTCCGCCTGCTTCCTGTGTCCCGGTTAAATCGCCTCCCCTCTGGAGTCGTTCGCGTTTCTTTACCTTCCTCCAAAAAACCAACAAACTCTAAAATTTATTCAAAATCTTCAGAGACAATAAAGCCAGGAAACGTTTCAGGGTCAGAATCTGTTTCCTTTCTGCGCCACATCCTGCCAAACCCCCAACTCTCCATCATCCAATCAGCGAGCGAGCTCGCTGCTGCTGCTGCAGGTCCCTGATGATGATGATGATGATGATGATGACGATGATGATGGCAGGTTAAAGTTTAAAACATCCAGATAAAAAAGAGCTGGATTAAAAGAACATTTTCATTCATTCATTATGTAGATTTTAATGTGTAAAAAGTCCAGAACCGGAACCTTTATGTTGCGTTTCTGGTACGGCCGTTAATCTGACGCACAAGCAACATCCGCTAACGAGACGAAGCGGCTTCTCCCAGCCGACCAGGGTCAACATCCTGGCAGCGCCGCCCGCCCGTAGCTGACCTCTGACCCCTCAGCTCCACAGATCGGATTATTTCTGTTTCCAACGTCTCAAATCTCCATTTTTAAAAAGCAACTAGAAGATTTTATGTGATTTTTGATTAGAGAAATGATGATGTGTGTGGATGTGAGGCTCCTCTCTGAGCGGTTCTGGTCACAGAGAACGCCACGCCACAATATGACTCTGAAATAACTTTCTTCCTTTCTGCATTTAGCTTTGGCTCCAGAGATAAAACGCCTGGAACGTTTCATATTCTGTGTTTTTCCTCCATCAGCAGCAGATTTCAGGTCGTCTCTGTCAGAAGAGCCAGTTTGAACCTGCAGAGCTGAGCAGGATGTCGGCGCGTTGCACAGAGCTACGAGTTCAACAACTTCCTGTTTGCAGGAAATGTTTCTGTCGCCATGAATCAGAAACCTGACCAACCGTTAAAACAACCAGAGCCAGTTCAGCTCCCAGTTCAGCTCCCAGTTCAGGTCCCAGTTCAGCTCCCAGTTCAGCTCCCAGTTCAACCCCCAGTTCAGCCCCCAGTTCAGCTCCCAGTTCAGGTCCCAGTTCAGCTCCCAGTTCAGCTCCCAGTTCAACCCCCAGTTCAGCCCCCAGTTCAGCTCCCAGTTCAGCCCCCAGTTCAGCCCCCAGTTCAGCTCCCAGTTCAGGTCCCAGTTCAACCCCCAGTTCAGCCCCCAGTTCAACCCCCAGTTCAGCCCCCAGTTCAGCTCCCAGTTCAGGTCCCAGTTCAACCCCCAGTTCAGCCCCCAGTTCAGCTCCCAGTTCAGGTCCCAGTTCAGCTCCCAGTCCAGCTCCCAATCACCAACTTGAACAAACTCAAATTTATTTATTTTGTTTTCAGTTTAAATAATTTTAATATGATATTTTTATTTGCTGAGCAACAAACAATGAACATGTCATATTTTAACAAAATGTCCCAAAAAGGATCTGGCAACTTGTTGGTCAGATAATATTTTTTATTTATTCCCAACAATAAAAATGAGAAGCGGCTTTGAAAACCTCGACACGTTTTAACCATCTGGTGCGACTGAGTTTGTTCTGGAGTAAAACGGCGGACATTTTAGTTTCTGTTTATGTTCAAATGAAACAAAAACAAACATGGTGAGTAAAAGGAAAACACTTATTTGTTTCCGTAATTTTTATATTAAAGTTTTGAATTTGTCATTGAAAATGTGAAAATCTTCATGCCACACAAAGCTACTCCAACGGGCCACAAACGGCCCCCGGGCCGCACTTTGGACACCCTGAACTAATGAAAAACTGAGTAACATGTTAGAAGTTTATTTAAATGTAAACTAGCTTTGCTCCTCGGGTCGGGATCAGCGCTGAGCCGTTTCTGGGACCTGATGGAAACGGTTCAGGAATCCAGTCAGATGAATTTAAAGATCTGTGATGAAGTCACATCCCAAAGACGGAGCTCTGACTGCAGAGATCCACATCTCACGTTCTGCTCCGGCTCTGACTGCAGAGATCTTACAGATAAATCAAGGTGATTAATGTTATTTATATCTGAAAGTGATCTCCTTCTCCTCATTTATTTTCATTAATCTTTGTGTCAGCAGGGAGTGGAGAGATCGGTGAACAAAAACTGTGTCTAATTCAGCTGCTTTAAAGCCGACCGATGTGTAATTATCAATTAATCAGCTTCATATTAGCCTGACATCATCGCAGCGACACGCCTGCACACGCTCACTCTGCATTAATAACTGTGTGACTGCATTTATTAGAGCAGTTCTGCATGTTATTCCACCCTGTGTGTGTGTGTGTGTGTGTGTGTGTGTGTGTGCGTGTGTGTGCGTGTGCGTGTGTGTGTGTGTGCCTCGTCCGCAGCTCATTGGGATGCAAGCCGTGAGCTCGTCGAGTGAGAGCTGTCCAGGCTAGCTTCAGAGTCATTAGCGCGCTCGTTAGTCCAGTTATGTTAAATCTAAATTACCATTCATCATCACACGGGGAGCCATCATTTATTCTGCTGCGGCCCGGCGGACACACACACACACACACACACACACACACACACACACACACAGTAACCAGATTAACTCATTCTGGGACACGCACACACACTCACCGCAGCGCCGCAGAATCCTCAATCAGCTGTTAGCTTCATGCTAAGTGCTTCAGATTAGCCGACCTGCTCTGACCGGTCGGCTGATTGGCCGACCGGTCAATCAGCGTCGCTCGTCACCGATTGGCCCGTTCTAGAGGACGGAACCGGTTAGCTAATGGCTTCCTGAGCAGAACCTGGCGGGTCGGCACCGCCTCAGGTTCTGGAGGAGTTAGCCCGACAGCACGCGGCTAATTATCAGAGACTGGACTTCCTGCTGCAGCTCCAGAAGAACAACCTGCCACAGGAAGTCCTTATCCAGTCCTGAGTTCGTCTGGTTTACAGGAAGGAGGAGCTAACCTTTCTGCAGATCCCACACATGCTGGACACCAGCTGTTCAGATTATTGCCTGCAGGTGGCGATACAGACGCAGCACTAAAAAACCTTTTTATGCCTCTCTGGTCTCATTATCTACAGAAAAACGTTTCCTCTAAATGATTGTTTCACTCCAACACAGCAAAAATAAAAGCTGCCACATTTTCAAAATAAAGTTCCTTTAAAACATGTGCTAAAACAATGTGAAGCACATTTACAGACATAGTGACCATAATGGTCATGCAGGGACAGTCAGACTGGTGCAAACTGGTTAATAATAAATTACTTGTGTGGATGTAAATTGAGCCATGAGTAAAAATGGTAAATATTATAATGTGGGCGATTTCTGGATGATGTAATAACTATCGTCATCTTCCGACTCGTTTTCTCACTGGGTATCAAAGTTTTATTCATTTTATGTTTGATTATTATTATGAACCAAAGATCCTCAGCAGAGTGAGATGTGAGTTTACTGAAGACGTTTTGCAGCCGACTGAGCTCAGATGATAATCGGTCACCTTGTAGCGATGAGAAAACCTGCAGTCTGAATAAAAACTCATCCTGATGAGCCTCAGAAGGCGTGGAGGGAGCTTCGCCCGGTTTAAAACGCCTTTTAATGAATATTATCAGCACCAATCATAACCACCCGCTGCTGGCTGTCAGATGGAAGGAACCACTGGGTCTTACTGTTTAAAGCTGCTGCTGCAGAGCATGCTAACACCCTGCAGGACCGTTAGCGTTAGCATACCAAGCTAATCCATCCCGATGAGTCTTTAATGACCAATCAGAAGCGAGCGTTTCAGGCTGCAGTCAGTTCAGAATCAGAAACTAAAGAATGACGAAGGAAACAGGAGGTTCAACATCCACTCAGGTACAGGAGCTTGTTCTACGTTAATAATTTATGCTGTTCTAGTTCCACTGGCAGATTGTTCCACGTATAAAAAGACATTTTTCCATATTATGACTGAAATTATCTTCTACTGGAACTGGAGTTTTCAATCAACGTTAAATGTAAAATCTACTTTTCTGACCTTATAAAGTTTTTCTCTCATCAAAATCAAACCTGCAGCGTCGCCTTGATTCTTTCATGTTTGAGAAGTCCTTCAGTCTCCATGGTAACCATTCAGCTGTTAAAACGCCTGGGTGGGCCTAGCCCCGCCTTTGAGGCGAAGCTCCTCCCCCACTCAGCTCCTTCAGACTAGCCAGCAGCAATTAGCAACCAGCTGCTCAGAGCAACGCTGGTAAAAACATTAAAGGGTTAACAGAGGAGCCATGTTGGACGACTTCCTGGAGGCGGAGCTTCAGGAAGAGCAGGAGCTTCTTAAAGGGACAGAGACCCAATTTGAAGATGTTAAATTACAAAGTAAAAGTCATAATAAATACAGAACAACTGAAGGTAACTTAGTACTTTACTGTGCTATAAAATGGAACTATATTCCTGTAAAACACGTCACTGCCCCTTTAATTATCGACTTCAAACAAGATGCTATGTCTTGATGAAAAGATGTGTAAGTAAGTTTTGTCTTATTTTAAGTAAACTAAGATTTTTGCATGAGAAACTAGACAAAGAACACGTGGTGACATTTTGTGTCTCTGTTGTTTTCTAAATATATTCTGATGTTTTTTTTTTACCAATAATCAGTGATGAGCTCAAAGTTTTAAGCCCAACAGAACCGCGCTGTGTTTCTAGTTCTGGACGGTAAATCCAGCCGGTTTCCCTCATGAGTCAGGCCGACAGCCTTGGTGGTCCGGAAACAACAAAAGGTCCAAATTGAGTCAGTCAGTCAGACATTTGTTCTCTCAATAATTAATGCCTCGGCGCTCTGATCCGCTCTCCGCCGCTTCCTCCAGCGTTTCCTTTAACATGGAATCCGTTTAACTCTCCACCTGAACCAAGCAGCTCGTTGCATCTCCTCACTCTGATTCCTGTTTTCTCTCTTTGATCTGGTTTATTGTTCCTGACTTCTTTCTTTCCTGCTTCCTTATCTAACAGTTTCTCCCTCTAAGCTGCGTCCCTCTGCCGCTCTGCTCAGACCCAACAGCAGATTAATAAATGATGTCCAGGAGCCGGCAGAATTCACAGCACCAATATCACATGCCTTCCTTCCTTTCTCTTTAACCCTTCTCCATTTTGGAAACAGCCGTATCTCAAATAGCTCCTCTCTCCGTTCTCTCTGGTGATAAGCGCAGGGAGGAATCCTCGCTCCGTCGGGTCTAAATAAATCACAGCCTGCGGTGCCCTGCTTTCACCAAACCAAACCTCCACTTTGGAGAGGACGTAAAAGTATAAGGTTGCATCAAATAGATGCAGAAAATGTCTCTTTTCAAAGATTTTCATTGGTGAAAATGTAAAAAAATCAAATCCTTTAAATTGTTTGACAGTTTTAACATGCTGTCTAATTCCAAACAACAAAATCCAATCACTTATCACTCATTTATTCCCAGAGAACAATTACAAGCAGATTAATGAAACTAACAAACTGAAATCCATTTAGCATTTTCATAATGAGCCAGACGCCCCAATATTCAGCCTCCAATCATCAGAGCAGCTCCGGTGAAACCAGAGAGCTCAGATAAAGCCGGGCCACCAACAAACACTGGCTAATTAAAAATGACAAGATTAATTAAAGTGGAGATTCATTAGCGGCTCCACACTGAGCTGCATGGCTTTCAATTAGCATGTGGCGCACACACACGCACACACACACACACGCACACACACACACACACACGCACACGCGCACACGCACGCACACACAACACACACACACGCACACGCGCACACGCACGCACACACAACACACACACACACACACACACGCCCCATCTGACTGCAGACTGAATCTAAACTCAGTTCTGCAGGTTTTGCACACATGCAGTGATCAATGTCTCATTTCTTCATTCGCACACAAACACGAACTGAGACGTGACAAATAACGGAAAAACGAGGAAGCGTCACGTGTTTTAGTCACACACAATGCTATGATGTCATCACTGAACATCGTACGACAGGCGACAGGTGCAAACACGCAGCAAACAGCCAAATTCGGTGCAAACAAGCGGATGATCCAACAGAAAAACGCTGCTAACAAAAAATGTTTAACTCAAAAACTAAAACGCTGCAAATGAAAAACGCTGAAACCACAAAAAATAAAAGCAAAAAGGAAAATTCTGCAAATAGCAAAAGCTAATAAGAAAAACTCCAAACTCGCCACAAAACGTAAGCCCTCCAGACCACCAGGGGGCGTCTGGAGTAGTTCAATAAGCTGTGTTATACATCCCTTCCTTCAACTTCCTTCAACATCTCATCCTTACTGAACGTCTGATTTGTTGGTTGACCACAAGCACTTTGAATGGCCTTGTTGCTGAAAATGTACTATATAAATACAATGACCTTACTGCCCCTAGTGGTCTGGAGGACTTCCTTATTGGACCAAGTTTGCAGAATTTCATATTTGCTGTTATTTTTTACTAATTGCAGCATTTTCCCCTTTGCTCCCATTTCTTGTGTTTGCAGCATTTTTCAGTTGCCTTTGCTTTTCGTGTTTGGGTATTTTGGGGTTTGCATCATTCACCTGTTGACCATCGTGTTTCCGTCTCTCCCTCATCTTCAGGACGTTTCTACCAGTCCATGTGACCTTTGACATCTCAGAGTGTAAAATCTGCCTCAGGTGGTCGACAAACTCGTTTAAAACTCAAATTTATGTCTGGCATGAATGTAAAACACTTGAAATGTAATAAATATTGCATCAAAGCAGCTCAGTAATATATAGTGTAGTGCTAGTTACACACACACACACACACACACACACACACACACACATCGCTGCCACAGATTCCTCTGGGTTTATTGTTTTGTCCTAACATCTGAATAATCTGATGGAGATTACGATAATTTTAGATGCTGAAGGATTACAGAGTGGTAACGAGCTGCCAAAACAGAGACGCCATCTACGATGCACATTCTATGCACCGTAGCTCTATGCTACTTATTTCCCTGCAGTAAGTCGTACTGAAGGAAGTTAATAGTTAGAGGTTGTAATAAACAGGACGGTGATATTGTAGTATCAGTATAGCTACCATTAAAGCCTGGGTTAGTTAAATCGTTCCTCAGACATGAGCAGAAACATTTTTATCACCAGTGTTTCAAACTGAACCCTTTAAATGCACAAAGAAAAGGTTTTTACAGCTTTCAGAAACCAGTCAACTTCTGATAATTAGCCAACATGATAACAGCAGAGCTAATGTTTAGCTTAGCGCATTTGCTAACGCTGAAAACATTTTCTTAATTAGGAAAAATGTACAAACATATAATGAGAAACGGCATGTTTTGAAGGGAGCAGTGATGAAGTTTTGCATTAAAATCAGGGTAAAATGTTTTTGTCAATTTGGCCTCCAATGATTTTAATACTTAGAGATGGATCAATAAATAATAACTTACCATCACCGGGCCAAATGAAAAATCTGATGTTTTTTCTATTCAACGTAAAAACTCCAATACTTTTAGCTAAATAAACACATCAACCAACAACAAAGACTTTGAAGCACTAATAGGGAAAAATAAACTAAAAACCTTATGACATTGTTTTAATGCTTAAACAGGGAAAATCTGCTGAATTCAACATTTTTTCTCCTCATGTTTTACGGATGTAGTTATGGAAAAACGTCTGATTAGATATTCATTAACTGACTAATAAACTTAGTTTTGATCCAAACATTTCTGAAAACAAGCAGCTAAAACTGGAAACACAGAAATGTGTGTTTCTGTGTGTAACACAGAAACACACATTTCTGTGTTACACACACACACACACAGAAACGTGTGTGTGTGTGTGTGTGTGTAACACAGAAACACACATTTCTGTGTTACACACACACACACGTTTCTGTGTGTGTGTGTGTGTATGACACACACACACACACGTTTCTGTGTTACACACAGAAACGTGTGTGTGTGTGTGTAACACAGAAACACACATTTCTGTGTTACACACACACACATTTCTGTGTGTGTGTAACACAGAAATGTGTGTTTCTGTGTTACACACACACACAGAAATGTGTGTGTGTGTAACACAGAAACACACATTTCTGTGTTACACACACACACACACAGAAACGTGTGTGTGTGTGTGTGTGTAACACAGAAATGTGTGTTTCTGTGTTACACACACACACACGTTTCTGTGTGTGTGTGTGTGTATGACACACACACACACACGTTTCTGTGTTACACACAGAAACGTGTGTGTGTGTGTGTAACACAGAAACACACATTTCTGTGTTACACACACACACACGTTTCTGTGTGTGTGTATGACACACACACACACATGTTTCTGTGTTACACACAGAAACGTGTGTGTGTGTGTGTAACACAGAAACACACATTTCTGTGTTACACACACACACATTTCTGTGTGTGTGTGTGTGTGTAACACAGAAACGTCCTCAACCTGCCGCTGAAACCGGGCCCCACAACCACACAAAAACAAGAGTGCGCACACACACACACTCACACCTGATGGTGCAGTCACATGACCTCCAGTCACCGTTATCTCTATCGTTTCTACTTTGTACCTCGGTCACGAAATCAGCCCCAAGAACCCAACAGATGGGGCTGCGTCTGCTGGGGTGAGCACACCAGCATCTGCGTGTGTGTGTGTGTGTGTGTGTGTGTGTGTGTGTGTGTGTGTAGATGTTGAAATGAAGATCATTCCAGCGGCAGAATTGCTTACTGTCATTCATGGACTGCACACACACACACACTCACTCACACATGGGCTTTATTAAAACGTCAGGTTGTGTGGATCTACTGTCATGCTGTCTTGTGAATGGAAAGGCTGCGTATTTACAGTGAATTGTAAATCCTGCCCAGCACTCGGCTGTCAGGGACTTATGAATTGCTAATATGCTGTATCTCGCACCGCTGATTCCCCGCTATCTGCCCCCTATCACGTCCATTGTGCGCGCGGCGCAGAGCGCGGCAGGAATCAAGACAGCCAGCTCTGCTAAAGGGAAATAAAACGCTTCAGATGGAAAACTGTCTGTCACCGGATCATGAAGGAAGTTACGCTTTATGCTTCATACTCTATCGTCTTTTCAGGACAAATGACCTTATCCTCTGTCATCAGTAACTGTGATTTAGACAAATGTAGATATTTAATAATTACATTATGAATAAACTGAGGCTAAAGTGCAAAGAAAGCACATTTCTCCCTGTGAATGAAGAACTTCTAAACACTCAGCTTTTCATTTTCAGGCTCTTTATCGGATTGCAGCAAAGTTCATCTTTCATTCATGGAGCTTCTTTAGAAATCGGAACTGCGGACGCTAACATTAGCTTTAGCTGCTACATGTTAGCACTCAGATGCTATGCTGGCTGCTTTTAGCACAACTTGAACACAACAACAATCGTTTCTAGAGCCGAGTCAGATCGTTTAGAAGCAGAAATTAACTGATTGAGCAGCTTCCTGTTAGCTTCCTGTTAGCTGCCGTTAGCTTCCTGTTAGCTGCTGTTAGCTTCCTGTTAGCTTCCTGTTAGCTGCTGTTAGCTACCGTTAGCTTCCTGTTAGCTGCCGTTAGCTTCCTGCTAGCTACCGTTAGCTTCCTGCTAGCTACTGTTAGCTGCCGTTAGCTTCCTGGTAGCTGCTGTTAGCTACCGTTAGCTTCCTGCTAGCTACCGTTAGCTTCCTGTTAGCTGCCGTTAGCTTCCTGTTAGCTGCCGTTAGCGGATGTGTCAGCTTTACAGTCGTACCAGAACCACAGAACAAAGATGTTCACCTGCAGGAGCCATTACTACGCATTAAATCAAAAAACAAACCCTGACGGTGCTGAAACGCTTCATTTTTTATCAGATTTCAGCGGATTGTGATATGCAAACTATGTTTTCTTCCTAGATATAAACAGTTTGGTTTCTGCCACTTCTTCCAAGTTGCAAGAAAAAACTATTTATTTTTTATATTGAACTTAATTTTACACAATTGCCCATGTAGGAGACAGTTTGTTAAATACTTTATGACCCATGAATGTTGTGACGCTCTGAGCAAATTAATCCAGTTGTTGTCTATACTGAACTTTCAGAAATCACAGTGGCTGCAGTGAGTCACAGCAAAGGGAAAATAATGCAGAAAACTGAGTTTAAAATGATAAAAACCTCTAAAGATTCTTCTTTTCTCGCTCTCTACACCGGCTGCTGCCGTTGCTGATGAAGGATCCACTGACCACCACAGAAACTCAGCTGAACGTCCCTGCTGGGGATGTTTGGCTCTGTTTTGGTTTCCATCTGCTTCAGCTGATAATCTGCGATTCTTTAAGGCTCTGAAAGTCTGATTTCCTCCAGAATGGAGCGACTGGAGCTGAAATGATCCCGTCAGGTTGAGAGGAAACTACCTGATGCTTCGCCTGCAGCTGCACGTTTCCGCCTGGACAGAATCCACCGAATAGTTTGGTTTAATTTGGCCCTGAATAAAAAAACTGGATGATTCAGTTTCTGCTCATCAGATTCAGCTACAAATTCAAATAAAAGCTGATTTTAGTCCTGAGAGCCTTTATGTGCAGCAATTAATTATCCAGACGTCCTTAGAAAACGGCAACATTTGACCCATCAACACGTCAACCCAGAGAACGCAGCGCGACGGACCGATCCAGTTCAATTACCTCAGACGTTTCTGTGATGACCGCAGCGTTTATCGCTCTTTTAGCCCAACGTTTCTCAAAACGTCGCACATTTTTACTGTAATATCATCTTATGAAAAGTTCAAAATGCTGCGTAAAACCTTCCAAAATGTTTCTATTTGCAGGGAACTAGTCAAATTTCACCTAAGATTTCAGCATCTCATTCAGTTCTGCTTCAGTTACGCCATCATTCAGTAAAATAATAGAAACACCATCTGCACAAACGTTTACACCTTAAACTGTTTCAGGGTTGAAATAAATCAGAGGTGAGACGCAGAACAGAAAGTTTTACTGCTTCAAAGTTTTCTAGTCTTTAAATGTGTCAAAACTCAGAATTCCCACCATTTACAGACCATGAATGCATCGTGCAACAACGTGTAGCTCAATGCCTCTTTCAGGTCAGTAAAGTCAGAACCGGGTTAACGTCCCGTTGGACCGGAGCATTTCTCCCAGAACCAGATGTGAGGCAGCAGAATCTGCAGCCGTGCAGATGTTCCAGATGTTTGATCAAATCACGACGAAGGAAAAACCTTTTAGAGTTCGTCTGCAGGACGAGTCGCTGAAGACGGAGAGACCTCGACCTGAACGGCTGCCAAGCTGAGCACAGACACCCAGCTCCAGAGAACACACACACACACACACACACACACACACACACACACACACACACACACACACACACACACACACACACACACACACATCGCCCTCACACACACACATCTCCCTCACACACACACACACACATCGCCCTCACACACACACACACACACACATCGCCCTCACACACACACACATCGCCCTCACACACACACACACACACATCGCCCTCACACACACACACATCGCCCTCACACACACACACACACACACACACATCGCCCTCACACACACATCGCCCTCACACACACACACACACACACACACACACACATCGCCCTCACACACACACACACACACATCGCCCTCACACACACACACACACACATCGCCCTCACACACACACACATCGCCCTCACACACACATCGCCCTCACACACACACACACACATCACCCTCACACACACACACACATCACCCTCACACACACACACACACACACATCAGCGCTGAGGGGAATCAGCTGCAGCAGGTGGAGGATCCGCAGGTCGCATGTTCAGCACGGCTGAAAGTGAAGGACGACCGAGACGCTTCATCCCAGAAAGCAGCTGCTGACACACACACACACACACACACACACACACACACACACACACACACACACACACACACACACACACACACACACACACACACACACACACACACACTCTCTCCCTCTCAGGTTTAACCTGCGTTTTCTCCGATGAAGAATCTCTAACTTGAAGCTTTGAAGGCAAAAAAGTAACAAGTGAAAAGAAGAGCGGCGCTAAAGGTCCGTCTGAACGGAGAGCGAGGGATGAGAAGAAGAACTGATGAGAGGAGGAGGAGGAGGAGGAAGAGGAGGAGGACGGTGTCTCTACTTACAGGATCTCCAGATCGCGCAGCGCTCGGAAAGCTCCATCTTCAATGCAGCTGATGTGGTTGCTGTCCAGCTGCCTGCAGCACACACACACACACACACACACACACACACACACACACACACACACACACACACACACACACACACACACACACAGAGAGAGAGTCAGATGAGTCTGCAGAGTCCGCTCAGCCTCGGTCCGGTTGGGGAGGGACTAATGCCACATGCATGAATGAATGTGTGGAGGTGAAAACCCGGCGGCTGCAGCAGCAGGTAGGACCCCCCCTCCCCCCCACCCCACCCCCCACCTTCACCCCCCAGGCGCCTGCAGACACGTACTCGGGGAATAGTGCTCCACGCAGGCGGAGGCGCAGCCCGAAGTGAGCGGCCCGGAGGAGAGCAGGAGAGAGGAGCCCGGTGCGCCGCCGCCAGCCTATCACCTCCCTCTCTCTCCCCCTCCCTTGCTCGCCCGCCGCCACACACCGGCCACCAGCAGAGAGAGAGAGAGAGGGGCGAGAGAGGCAGACAGGAGAGAGAGGGAGAGCCCACCCTGCTGTCTGCTCTGTAAATATTAATTGCATTTCTTCTTCTCCTCTCTCTGTAGTGAAACCAGAGTAATCAGATTACATCAGGCCAGCCAATCCATTAAGGCCTTTTACCGGCTCTGCCACCAAACAATTTCATTAAGAGGAAAGCCTCACTAAATCACGCTCCAGTCACGACTCCCCTCTTCCTCCTCCACTCACCATTCATCTCTCGCTTTTACTGTAATTTGCTTAGCTCGGCATATTCACCCCCTGCCCCCAACACGAACCCAACCACCCCGACCACCCCAACACAAACCCAACCACCCCAACACAAACCCAACCACCCCGACACGAACCCAACCACCCCAACACAAACCCAACCACCCCGACACGAACCCAACCACCCCAACACGAACCCAACCACCCCGACGCCCCCAACACAAACCCAACCACCCCAACACGAACCCAACCACCCCAAACCCCTCAACAGGAACCCAACCACCCCGACCCCCCCTAACACAAACCCAACCACCCAACACAACCCAACCACCCCGACACCAACCCAACCCCCCCAACAGGAACCCAACCACCCCGACCCCCCCTAACACAAACCCAACCACCCCAACCACCCCAACAGGAACCCAACCACCCCAACCCCCTCAACAGGAACCCAACCACCCCACCCCCCCACACAACCCACCACCCAAACCACCCCAACAAACCAACCACCCCGACCCCCCCACAGGAACCCAACCACCCCAACACGAACCCAACCACCCCCACCCCCCCAACACCAACCCACCCCGACCCCCCCAACACGAACCCAACCACCCGACCCCCCAACACAAACCCAACCACAACCCCCCAACAAACCCAACCCCAACCCCCCAACAAAACCAACCACCCACCCCCAACACAAACCCAACCACCCAACAAACCCAACCACCGACCCCCACAAACCCAACCACCCCAACACGAACCCAACCACCCCGACAACCCAACACAAACCCAACCACCCAACCCCCAACAAACCAACCACCCCAACCCCCCAACAAACCCAACCACCCACCCCCCAACAAACCCAAACCCCAACACGAACCCAACCACCCCAACCCCCCCAACATGAACCCAACCACCCCAACACGAACCCAACCACCCCAACACAAACCCAACCACCCTGACCCCCCAACAGGAACCCAACCACCCCAACACGAACCCAACCACCCCGACCCCCACCACCCCAACACGAACCCAACCACCCCAACACAAACCCAACCACCCCGACAACCCAACACAAACCCAACCACCCCAACACGAACCCAACCACCCCGACCACCCCAACACGAACCCAACCACCCCAACACGAACCCAACCACCCCAACCCCCCCAACACGAACCCAACCACCCCAACACCACCCAACCACCCCAACACAACCCCAACCACCCCGACCCCCCCAACAGGAACCCAACCACCCCGACCCCCCCAACAGGAACCCAACCACCCCGACCCCCCCAACAGGAACCCAACCACCCCAACCCCTCCACCACAGGAAGACGTTGCCGCTTCACGCCTCTGGAAACCTGCAGGAAAACTCTGACCAGGTCACTTTCTGAACGTCAAACTTTTTCTTGTTTCTCAAGAAGCTGCAGTTTCACTGAATCAGAACCAGAATCATTTTTCAGGCTCAGAATCAGAACCAATTTTCGGTTTCTGTTGAGTCGACTTTTAAAATGTCACAAAACAAAACGTTGGATGTGTTCCCAGGTTTATGAGCACCATGATTTCAACAAATGTCTCACAAAATTAAGAACGTTTACAAACTGTAATCTGAGTTTTTGTTTCTGATGGAGCCGTGGCTTCGTCCTCTCTGTGCGGCTTTCAGCCCGTCCAACACTGTGGATCACCACAGCAGTCGGGTTTGGAGGTAACGTCCAAAATGTCACCAAAGACGGAGAAAATGAAGCAAATTAGTCGTGTCTCCATCTAGTGGTTTGGAGCAACCAGGTGACGCAAAGCTAGCGTCATCAGGACTAAACAGGAAGTAGGTGAGATGTTACGATTGGCTGCAGTAAACAGGAAGTGGACGTTGCTAACTAGCCCGCCCAGCTGCAGGTTTGCAGTGTTTCGGTTCGGTGCCTCTGGTAAGGTCTGAGCCTAAACGTTTCTACGTCGGTTAAAATGTTTCTCCTCTTTAGTGCATCACCTGCTTTTCAGAAAAGCCAAACACCATCTCAAGCAACCAAACTCTTTTTCACAAAATTGAATTTTTTTAATTCACCCTTTTCAGTGCTGTATTTTGAAATGCTCATAAAAGTCGTAGCTGGACGCCGGGTACCGACTGATCTGTTGGTTACAGTGGCGTTCTCTAGAAACAGGAACATAAAGGCGGATCATTCCTCCTTAATCTCTTTCTTCTGCTGCTAATCCTCTTTTCTTTGACTTCTGTCTTTTCATTCATCTTCTCCATTTTTATCTCCTGCCTCTCCGATCATAATCCCCTTTTTCCCCTTTTGTGTCTGCTCCTCTCGGCTTTGATTCCTCTTCACATTTTCTCTCCTCGCTCCCCGTCTATCCATGGATAATCCATATTCCGTCTCCTCGTTCTCTTTTATCAGCCTTTAAATCTGCGGCTCTTTTCCTGTCAGCCTTCACCTGAACGAGCCGCTGGCAGAAAGAAACACGCCGCTGCTTCTGACGCGTTTCAACAAGTCTACCTGCTTTCCCTCCTAACAGCCTCACAGGTCTAGTCAAAGTAAGCGGGTCAGCTTACTTTGACCCGTCCAACTGTTCACACCCTCAACTCTTCCTCTCACATTGCACTGACCTGAATATGACTAAATATTAAACTGATCCAAACGTGTTTTCATCTTATTGTTTAAAAATCTTATAACTGCCAATAAAAATGTTTCATATTTCGCTACAACCTGGACACCATTGTTGCCGTTGTTGTGTTGCCATATTAGGGTTTCCTGGTGTTTTCTCGGGTTCTGCTTGTTGTGCATCTAGATCTAATTCTCCTAGATCAGAATGGTTCGTTGTGTAGTTCCTCTAATGTGAAACTGGAACCAAAATCAACTTTATTTTGCAGATAAATTGGATCTTATTGGTGCCAAGTTTGAATGTTTTCATGTAAACTTGGTTAATTATGAAATATTTGTCCTAAAATCGTCTCCTTGCTGCCCTCTACGGGTTGAACGGTGGTTACTGCAAACACCATGCTTGGCTCCGCCCCCTGTGTCTCCTGGCCCCGCCCACTTTGTGGGCTAAGCTTTCCAGGTGGTTTAGTTCCACTTTAAGTTCAGTTATACGTCTCTCTCTCTCCGTTTCCCTGTTTTTATTCTGCCAGCTGATCAGGATTTAAACTCCTGGGTTTTTGTTCAACGCTGGATTCTTCTGTTCTCCTTATGTTATTAAAATTCTCCGTTATCTGAGTTTTTCTCTGTATTTGGGTTGTTTCTACTGCAAACATGAGAGTAAAAGTGTGATAAGAGCCTCCTGATGGCTTGTTAATCGTCTGCAGGTTGTTTCTTCTTCAGGGGTTTCTGAGTGAATCGCTCCACTCGGCGGCGCCGGTAAGGACTCTCGTAGCGTCGCAGAAACGTCTCCAGCTCTTCAGGCGGGTCCAACTCCGCTCCGTCTACAACACGCCTCGTTTCCCAGAATTAGCATTAACCTCTGGATTCATATTGCTGGTCATGTTCTTCATCTCCCAACTTCATCCTCAGAAAACGATTTTGTCCTCTGTGATGTGATTGCCTTCCCCTGACAGCGCGGCTCTCTGATTAGCGGCGACATGATTGGTATCAGTCTGGACGCGGCGCCGCTTCACCTCTGACGTGTTTGTGTGTGTGTGTGTGTGTGTGTGTGTGTGTGTGTGTGTGAACAGTAAAGGAGCAGCTTTTAATTTCCTTCCATATAGTTGGTCTGTTTGCCAACACACACACGCACACACACACACACACACACACACACACACACACACACACACACACACACACACACACACGCAGTGCGCATCGCTGCTGAGGCATGGATCCATCAGAGGCCAATCGTTACCAACTGAGTAATTATTGGACGGGACCGAAGCAGGTGGGCGGAGCCAAGTCCAGTTCTAGACGTGAAAAGTTTGGAGAACAGAAACAGAAAGTAGAGATGAATGAACATTTCTGTTCCTCATGGAAACAACTTTAGTTTGAGCTTCTGATGAGTAAATTTCATACGTTTCATATCAATGTCAATAATTGCTGATCAGTTTTTTGTTTAATTATCTTAAATATCGATCGTAATGTTTCCCGTTTTATTCAGTTTTTCCGCAGTTTTTCATTTTTAAGCAGTTGAGGCACAGAGGCAAAACCTGAAACTGCTGCTGTGCGTGTCACTAAACAGGTTGTTGCTAGGCAACCGAGGAGTGACTGAGTTGCTAGGCAACCAAAGAATGAGTGAGTTAGTTGATGCTAGCAGCTAGCTTAGCTTGCATTGAGAGGCTGAGCAGCTGGAGTCTTTCCTCTGCCTACATCTCCCAGAATGCCGTGTTATCTGTTGATATTGATCACGTCATTATCGCAGTATATGATGTTATTGATTTATTGTCCAGCTCCGTTGGGATGATTAATCATTTAATGGAAAAACACAATGGATAAAATTTTGTGCATCGTAAATTTTTTATTCTTCCTTCAAAAAAAAAAAAATTCCACAAAAACCCAAAAAGAACTGTAAAATAGTTTAATCCAGATTATTTTTTTTCTTCTCATGGCTTTTAAAGTCAACAAAAAATGAAAATTTGGTCAAATTTCCCTTAAAATGTCCCACCAGTAGATCAATACATATGTTATCCAGCGCAGCAGCAGAATGCGTCGTGTGGTGAAACTCATCTCCTCGCTGCTCGGACTGCAGTGGATTTCGGTTTTGGGTTCGACGGCCAGCTAAAAGCTCTCAGAGGTAAATTAGCATCATTCTGTCATTCTGAACGGTGAAAAGTGGAGCTGATGGAGGACAGGAAGCAGCAGATGTTCAAGGCTGCTGGACGCTTTTCTGCTTTTCCATAATCATAAATCTGAAGGCTCACAGCGTTTCAACCTGAGCTCCGAAGGTGAGCGCCGCACGTGGGCGGAGCCTGCGCCGCTGAGGTCATAACTCAAGCAAACAGCCGTGCTGCAAAGCACTGTGGGTAGGGGAGCGTGAAGCCTGGGGAACAGAACGGCTGGCAGGCGCTGCTGAAGTGGAGCAGAACGACCCGGACCGTCCTCAGAACCGCTGGAGAACAGAACAACACGAGAACCGGCTTTAATGCGAAACATTACGACCACCAACCTGATGGACGGCTGCAGGGCCGACTTCACCACAAATTCATCCAATTCCCCATCATCATCAGGGTTTTAGATAGAAACAACTTTCTACGCTCAGTTTGCAGATAAATCTGTGAAGTTGATGCTTCTCAAGGTTTTTTACACAACCTGCCTCTGACCGCCTGGCCATCACCGTCGGTCCAATCCCACTTCATTCAGATCAAGCTTACCGCACAGGCTGGGCTTCCTGCCATTCACTTCGATTCCTCCTGTAGATTCTCTGCTGGGCCGAACACAAATATTTATGAACGATTGCATCGATTTTCTTTGCAGTTTTAGAATCTGGCTGTAGCTTTGGGTTAGTTCAGGCCTCAGATGTTCATTTTCCTGAGTTCCTGACCGGAGCGCCCGGCGCCGCCCGTCTCTCTCTCATCCGTGCTTTTATTGTGAATAAAGTACGGCTGTGAATCGCAGTACAATCGAACACGACAGATGGCCGTCGCTCACGGGTCCAACATTTTTCCGATACCTCTCACGGTTCCTGAACAGGAAGAAGCTGTTTGGACCGTTTTTCCAGTCAAATCAGCGGCTTTTAGGAGGTTACCATAGCAACAGAACCACCACTGAACTGTTACCAGAGCACGGCGGTGGCGCCATCATGCTGATCAACTGATTTGTTATTCATCTTGCAATGAAGGATGATGGTCAGTGTGTTTTCTCATCACTAAGTTTTCTCTATTTATTTCCGCTCTAGGTGTTTTTTAGGTTTTATCTGGACTTCCTGCGTCCAGGTGAGGTTTGGATCAGAGAGAGGAAGGAGCTGCAGCTTTATGCTGATGTCATCAATGTCCTTCAGTCGCAAAATTTAAAAAAGACAAGAAACCAGATGGGGTCATCAGAAAGGTCACCCTTAAACCTGCTCCTTTCAAACTGAGCTTTTATGTCTTAATTATTGGAGCTCCGACTGACGCGCTGCGTAGGGAGGACTGACAGCAGCCGCAGTCAGCAAGACGCAGAAACAAAGTTACAATAAAAGCCACAAGCAGGACGAGCAAGCAGAGAGAGAGAGAGAGAGACGTATGAGAAAATCGATGCAGCGTCCGCCGGGGACAGAATGTCATGAAGCTTTTTACCGCGGCGTAATGGACGGCCGCAGCCTTTACTGCAGGAGTCACCTTGTCTGACGGACAGAGAGACAGAAATCATTCAAATACGAGAGAATCTGGCAGAATGAGAGGAAGGACGAAAAAACGGGACAGAAATGTGACAAAGACATGAAGGACGACGGAGGAGCAAAATGATCTGAAGGCAGGAGGACGAACATCCCATCATCTGGTGGGAGAAAAAACCTGATTATTAATTTAATGCTTTGAGGAGCAAATTCAGTTCAACCAAAACAGACGATCATTTCCTACATAAATCAGTTTCTGGATTTGATTTGGTGATTTCTGGACATCGTTTGAGCGTCCAGAAGGAGGTGGAGTGAAATCAGGCAATAAATCAGAAACACAGAGCGAGGAAGAGGAGGAAGAGGAGGAGGAAGAGGAGGAAGAGAGGGAGAGGATGAAGAGGAGGAGAGAGAGAGGAGGAAGAGGAGGAGGAAGAGGATGAGAGAGAGAGGGAGAGGAGGAAGAGGAGGAGGGAGAGGAGAGGAAGAGGAGGAAGAGAGGGAGAGGATGAAGAGGAGGAGAGAGAGAGAGGGAGAGGAGGAGGAAGAGGAGGATGAAGAGGAGGATGAAAAGGAGGAAGTCCATATTCTGCAGATGTTCCTGTACTGATGCCTCTTGGTTATGTCGCTCCATGTTCGCTGTCCCTGCCACCATCTTGCCCCCTGCTGTTATGTGCTGGACTGACTCAGGGGCCTCCTGCACCACCTTCACCTGGGGTCTAGTAGATCTGAGCCTCTCTGGTGTTTAGGGCCTGATGCTGTGCAGCCAGGATGAGAGCCTCTGTATATATTTATATAAATGTTATATGGCAGCATATATAATATGATGCCACCCCTGAAATGTCCCTGCCCCCCTCTTTTCACTTCAGTGTATTATAAGCCTGGTGGCGGGGCTAGGAAAGCACGGCGGGCATAAGCGTAAAGCATAAGCGTAAAGCATAAGCGTAAAGTATAAGTGTAAAGCATAAGCGTAAAGCACAAGCGCAAAGCGTAAAGCATAAGCGTAAAGTATAAGCGTAAAGTATAAGCGTAAAACATAAGCGTAAAGCATAAGCGTAAAGCACAAGCGTAAAGCATAAGCGTAAAGCACAAGCGTAAAGCATAAGCGCAAACGTAAGCGTAAAGTATAAGCGTAAAGCATAAGCGTAAAGCATAAGCGTAAAGCATAAGCGTAAAGCACAAGCGTAAAGCACAAGCGTAAAGCACAAGCGTAAAGTGTAAACGTAAACGTAAAGCATAAACGTAAAGCATAAGCGTAAAGCATAAGCGTAAAGTATAAGCGTAAAGTATAAGCGTAAAGCATAAGCGTAAAGCATAAGCGTAAAGTATAAGCGTAAAGCATAAGCGTAAAGCATAAGCGTAAAGCATAAGCGTAAAGCGTAAGCGTAAAGTATAAGCGTAAAGCATAAGCGTAAAGCATAAGCGTAAAGCATAAGCGTAAAGCATAAGCGTAAAGCACAAGCGTAAAGCATAAGCGCAAAGCGTAAGGCATAAGCGTAAAGCATAAGCGTTGCTGTTTACGTTTCTAGGAAAATAAAAAAGTTATAATAAAAAAATATCAAATTGTTTTTTTCTTTTTAAAGCCGGGCTGCAAGCCTCTCTTTATCTCTTAGCATTTCACTAGCAGAGCAGATTTATTCCTAAAGGATAGGTTTATAATAGTTAGTTTTATAGTTTATGCATTTAAAGCCGACAGCGGACCAATCACACAGCTGGAGCCTCTGCGCGCTGCCGCCTCCTTTCACTCAAACTGGACACAGGCTGACCTGTATGGATATTTACATCAACCTACTGTGAGGAATTATGATCCTTTGGAGAACTCTAGGTAAGAGTCTAAAACCCGCCGCGTTAACTCTGGTTGCAGCTCAAAGTGAACCGCAGGAATAACTTGTAGGGAATTCAGAGGTGCGTTGTGGTGAGAATGATTTATCTTTGTGAACGAACAATTATATGCGGCGTTTACATCTCAGCACGCTGCCCAGCATGTGGCTCTGTGTCTGTCTTCCCTGTAAAGTTTATGGTCCCGGTTGGCCGGAGCGTTTGTGGATAACGAGCAGTGCTAACATGCAGGTTCAGCCCGGTGAGGAGCTTTAGCCTCTCCTCGGAGTCACGCATCAGCTGATTTTATATTATTTCATTATTATTTTTACGGTTACACTTTGCATCAAACCATATCAAATGCGTTGTCGACTCCGAGTTAATGCGTTTCTGAGAAACTCGTCCCATAAACTCGACCAACCAAAATAGTTTCTGTGACGCTTATTAAAACTCAACAGACACGAAATGAAAGAACTACTGAAGCCACATTAGCAGCATTGAATTAAACCTCCCTCCCTATCCCAGCGGATTTACTCATCATGCAGGGCCGGTCCAAGGCTGCATGAGGCCTGGGGCAGACTTTGACTTAGGGGCCCCTTTTGCTGCTAAAACATCAGCAGCTCTAACAGCTTCTGTGTTAGATTTGGTGAAACATGGGGCAGGGGGAGAAGTTTAACAGGCCAGCATAAAAAGCAATAAGTTATAATCGCAGTTTACTAATTTGTATTTGTAAATTCAAAGATTAAACTCACAGCATCAGATTGTTGCTATGGTAACAAAACAATCTAACTATGAATATTGTTCTTTGAAGTTTTACTAAGTAAACGTGCCAGCTCCTTAAAATCTTGGATCTAAATGTTAAACAATTTAAAATAATTACATTTATGTATCTGTGGTCTGTTTTAAATATTAGCGTTTATGGGGCCCCTGAAGCCCTGATGGAGCCGCTGACTTAATGTGGATTAAACAGAAGAGCAAATCTGTTGCTTTTAGACTAGTTGTGGGTTTAATAGCATTTCACTGGAGATGTTTTCCCGTAACATATAATTATACAGTAATACTTTTACATTTCCTGTCAACTTAACATCTTTTAATACAAAAACACGGTGGACCGCCGGGCTCAGCAAGTTTTCTGGGGGAAACCCTGCACTTCATAGATATTTTTCTAGATCCGCCCCTCAACTTGAGGACATTTTGCTAAAGAAGTTGGTACCTGATTAAAAATGTTTGGTTTCTCATTAATTAATTGCATTTAAACCATAAATGACCAGGTTACCGTCTGTAATGTCCTTCATTTCTGCTGAGGCGTGATGGACATTAGGAGGAAACACAGGGGTGCCACTGTGAAGTATGGCGGTGGCAGCATCAGGATGTGGGGAGCTTCATAAATCAGGCGGCACCATGGGGAAACTTTATGTGGAAATACTGACAGACAGGAAGCTGAAAATCTGGTCCAAATGATCCACAAAGTCCAGATTACTCACAGAAAAATGAAGTTTAATTTGTTTTAAAAAAGCTCATTTTAAATATTGTAAAAATGATAAAAAGTTTTTTTTAAACGGTGTGAAGCCAGTTGGAGCGGGTCCACTTCCCTTGGTTCTGGCCCGCTCCGTATCGACTTCCTCTCTCACATCACAGACACACCCAAGAGTCTGTCTGCCAGCTAAGAGGGCCGATCGATCAGAAGCATGGATCGGCCCCCGTATTGATCCAGGTATTGGTGGTTAGGACATCAGGGATAAACGACAGAACCGCATGGAGCGATTCAGAACAGAACCTAACCTCTGAAGGAGGGGCGGGGACTGGTGCCGATGGGGAGGGGCCTGGAGCCGAGGGGCGGGGCCTGGTTTGAGGGGAGTGGCCTGGTGCCGAGGGGGCGGGGTGTGGTGCAGAGGGGGCGGGGTTTATCTCTGATCTCTAGCGCTATCTGGTCAGATTCAACCTGAGCTCTGAAGGGCATGAACGTTGTTCATGGTCAGATCTCTGATCTCTGATCTGACCATGAACGTTGTAGTTATTGATTTATTTACACTCAGCTCAGGTTTTATGAATGAAATAATCTCTGCGACAGCGAAGCGTTCATGACGATAAACATCGGAGTCGAAGCTGGTTCAGGTCCTGCTGGTTGACCAATCCGGTGCGACATCAGGTTCTGGATGTTTACATCTACGATTTGTCACCATGACAACCGCATTGACAGCGATAACGATAAAACTGACGACAATAACTTTAGTTTTTTAGGTAACTGTAAGACTGTGTGTCACAGCAGCTACAGTCCCCCAGACACAAATCCTGCTCTTGAAAAACATTCCTGTTTGTAATTTGACTCTTTAGTTCAGGAGTCACAGAAAGGATGTGATTTACATCACAAAATAGTAAAAGTGTTTCGTCATATCTTCACGTTTATTGATGCTTTCTTTGAGCAAACCGTGTAGGAAATAGTAAAAACTAAAAATCCCGACAATAAGGACAGTTTTGGGTTTAACTGAAATTTATTATAACAATAAATCAAAATTTCTTATAAGAAGTTTATCTCGATAAATGATCAGCGACAGGATAAATGCCTGCATTAGGACACAGTAAACATGTGCAGGACGCTGAAGCAGCCTGAAATGGTTCTGGTTCCGGTTCTGACCCAATGCAGTGTGAAGCAGAGGAGGAAGAGGAGCGTAAAGAGGAAGAGGAGTGAGGAAGAGCAGATCTACTCACAGGTTCTTCACGTTGGTGATTCCTCTGAAAGCTTTCCGTGGAACGGCCTGGATCTGATTCTCACTGAGATCCCTGCAGACGAGACGAAGAGAACATCAGTCACAGGACCTCACACACACACACACTGAAAACACACACACACTGAAAACACACACACACACATCGAAAACACACACACTGAAAACACACACACACACACACTGAAAACACACACACACACACACTGAAAACACACACACACTGAAAACACACACACACACATCGAAAACACACACACTGAAAACACACACACACACACACAAAACACACACACACACACACTGAAAACACACACACACTGAAAACACACACACACACTGAAAACACACACACACACACACTGAAAAAACACACACACACTGAAAACACACACACACTGAAAACACACACACACACTGAAAACACACACACACACACTGAAAACACACACGCACACACACACTGAAAACACACACACATACACACGTTTGTCTGGCTATCTTTGTGGGGACTTTCCATTGACTTCCATTCATTTCTACTGCCTAAGCCTGACCTTTACCCTTTTCCTAACCCCAATCAAAACTCAATTCACACCTTAGTCCTAAATCTGACCCCTGACCCAAAACAGGGTTACCCCTTGTGGGGACCAGGCTCCGGTCCCCACAAGGAGCAATTGGTCCCCATAACATAGTATATGTCAGGAAAATCGTCCCCACAAGGTATTACAAACGCATTTAAAAAAAACACACACACTGAAAACACACATGCACACTGAAAACACACACACACACTGAAAACACACATGCACACTGAAAAAATACACACACACACACATTGAAAATACACACACACATTGAAAAAACACACACACACACTCTGCCTCAGAACAAAGGATGATGACATTTATGATCAGAGAAACAATTTGGACCAAAAAGCTTCAAAGACAAAAGAAAATTCAGTGAAAGTGAAGTGTGTGTGTTTGTGTGTGCGCGCGTTTGCTTGTAATACGTTATGGGGACCATTTTCCTGACACATACTACGCTGTGGGGACCCACTGCTCCTTGTGGGACCGAAGCCTGGGCCCCACAAGGGGAAACGCTGCTCCTGGGTCAGGGGTCAGATTTAGGACTCAGGTGTGAATCAGTTTTGGTTGGTTAGAGTTAGAATGTAGAAATGAATGGAAGTCAATGGAAAGTCCCCACAAAGATAGCTACACAAACTGAATTCTGATCACAAATATTTAGTTTGATCAGTTAAACAATGTGATGTTTTTCTCAGCCACTGGAAGCTGACAGATGTAATAATATAAATATTTACCTTATTAACACAAAGTTACTCTTCCAAAAACCTGCTGCTAAGGATTCTGGGAAATATTTCCAACTCCTGTTTTTTTCTCCCTTTTTAAGAGCTGACCTAAAAATCTTTGTTTACTCAACGGTTGGAGACAGAGTTTATCTTTCATAAATTCAAACATTTAAAATCTAAAACTCAAAAGATTTGATTTAAAAAGTTAAGTCAATGAAACACTGCTCAAATGTTTTACAGTGCATTTCTACATATGGGACAGGTGTAGAGTGTTTCTCTGCAGGTCTTCATGCAGGGTGGATGGAGAACATCTGAAACTTTGACTAGACCGTTCTAGTCCTTAATACTATTTCAGGATGTCACTTTAGATATTTTTATGTGCAAAAACTGAAAACTATGAATAATTTCACAGTAACTTGACTCTTTGTCACTCAGAAAGTTAAGGATGGTTCTTTTACAGCCAATCAGTTGCAGAGGGGCAGCAAGCCGACCCGGTTGAGCAGAACCAGAACCTGGGTTTGGGCTTCATGGCTGCTAGTTTTGGTTAAATCTGTTGTAATTCTGGAACAGTTTGACTTTAACTGCTGAAGGAGCTGCTTAGCTGAACTAACGAGGTTTTCATCGTTCTGACCCGGTTTGTAACCCGAGTTCTAATCTGGGTTCTGATCCAGTTTCTGACCCGTTCTGCTTGCTCCAGGCGGCGGCGGCGCTGGCACGGCCCATATGATGCAGTTTTGATGTTTGAATGCGCAGCAGAACCGGGGAGTATCTGCCATGTTTGCGGTTCTAGTTTCCATGTCTTCCTCTTCCCTTCGGCCCATCTGCTTCCACTTTAGCAGCTTCAGAACCAGAACAAACCTTTCTGTAATTTTCATCTGCTTGCAGCAGTGAGATATAAACAAGTAGATGAAAAATAAATGGAGGAGGGAGCATTAAAAAGTAATTTATTACAGGCTTTTCAGAGCTAATAATATTTTATTGTTTTGTTTACCATCTATTTGTTCTTTGTTCTGGCAGAAGAAAAAGTAAATAAAAGCTGCAATGAGACAGTTTGGTCTCGCTGCTCCTCCCTTCATGTTGCTGTTGGGGGTTGAAAACTTTACTCCCTCCTGCAGAGCCGGGTCTGATTCTGAGAAATCTAGGCGGTCCAAACAGAAATACGGCCGATTTTTTATTAAAAACTAAAACAATGAGGAGAAATCAGTAAAAAAAAAAAGATCTGCTCACAGATAAATCACTGAAATAATAATAAAAATTTAGGCTAATGTTACATATCTGAAGCCATAACAAATAAAATTCAACACTATTTATTATAGACACAAAATTAAAAGAAAAACTATAAACTATAAAAGGAAAAATTTAAATATGAGGAAAGCGATGATGGTTCAAAGTTTGTTTCAACAAATCTTGGTTCCAGGAAAACTTTAACCAAATCTGATCAAAACTGTAAGGATGGCAGAGAAGGAAGCTTATTTTCTACAGGTGTAATGGTAAAAAAACAGCATTAAATCAGCAGTAGATACAGCCAGTGTCGGCTCAGCTAACCAAATAGCTAGCGTCACTAACCGCTAATTTTCCAAACTAGGTTCTTGGCTCTGCTAACGTTAAACATAAAACAAATTAGCAGAAGCTATCACTGCTATAAACCGCTAGACACAAAGAAATGTGATACCCTAATGCTAAACCTCTAAATACAAAAACTGTGTGCAAGCTAATGCTAAAGACATAAAAAAATTACAGAAACTATTCTAAATATATAAAAAAAATAGCAGAAGCTTGTGCTAAACATTAAGCTAGCTTTAGCTTCTTTTCTGGTGTGAGATGCACTAACAGGAAAGTCCTCCGTTTCTGATTTTGCTTCATTTTATCACTTTATGTTTTGATAAATATGACGACCAAAGAGGGAAACATACAATGTGACATAAAGTTCATCCAGGTCCTGACAATGGAGAACATTTCATCACAATTAGTTTAAAAGTCTAAAAAATGGTGGCCATCTTGAAAAATGTCCGCCATCTTGAAATTCAAACAGCTGATAGGAAAAATAAAAACAGTTGATGTTTTTCTTATGTTATTTTTGTTCTGGAATTTGCTGGACATGAAAACGAAACGTAAAACTGATATTTATGTTTAGCATTTTTCTTCTAAAGGAAAATGTTAAAACGCCTCAAAGGATCATAAACACCTGAAAACATCCAATAATCAGAGTCACAGCGGCATGTTAACAGCTGTTCTCCACTCATCCCAGGGTCAGACCTGCCGACCTTTGGGAAGAGCGGCGGCCGACACCAGCAGGATAACCAGAGGCAACAATTAATCTGATTAATCTGGCTGTTTGAATCAACCATCAATCCTGTGAAATATGGTGAAACTGACTGAAAACAGAGCTGCACAGTGGTGCAGTTGGTAGCACTGTTGCCTTGCAGCAAGAAGGTTCAGGATTCGATTCTCGGCCTCAGTCTTTCTGCAGGGAGTTTGCATGTTGCATGGTGGGCTCTCTCCGGCTTCTTCCCACAACATGACTGTCAGGTTAATTGGTTTCTCCAATTTAACTTTCTGTGTGAGTGTGTGTGTGCATGGTTGTGTGTCTCTGTGTTGCCCTGCGACAGACTGGTCACCTGTCCAGGTGACCCCGCCTCTCGCCCGGAACGTTAGCTGGAGAGGCAGCAGCACCTCCTGACCCCACTGAGGGACAAGGGTGTTAGAAAATGGATGGATGACTGAAAACAATCTGGGTGGAGAAAAGATGGATGACAGAAATTTCAGAGATTATCTGGAGATTAAGATGTAGAGGGGAAGAGGAGCGGTGACCACAGAGGAAGACGAGGAGGAGCAATAAAATGCAGCAGAGGAAGAACAAACTGCTCTGCGTTGTTTGTTCCATGTTAGTCATGACTCTCTAAGCTCAGAGTAATTTATGGGGTAAATGTCTTCCAGACCTTCGCTGCAGACCCCCGACTGCTTGGAGGTTTACCCAGGCAGGGGCCCTCTGTCCAGGCCGCAGCGGCCCCACGCGGCCCCCCAAACCCGGGGTCCGCTGGGACGGCGGAGGGATCCTCTGTCAGCTGGAGGTCATGCAAGGAGCCACGTGTGTGTGTGTGTGTGTGTGTGTGTGTGTGTGTGTGTGTGTGTGTGTAACACCTCCTTTATATAAGGCTCCATTATTCATGAGAGAAGAATAATAACATTCGCAGGTCGCCCTTTGATGCTGCGGATATTACAGTTAACCCTTTAAGAGCCTCGCTGCTGCTGCTGTCCACATAGGAAAACACATTTAACAACAAATCTTTGTTTTTGTGTTCATATAGACGGCAGAAAAAATAAAAATGCAACATCTGTGATGACACAGAAACGCCATTAATCAGATTGTGTATGATTCGGGGAATAAGTCTTGAAATATGAAGAAAATGAGACGTAAAACAGTAGAAATGAAGTAAAAACTGTCAGAGAAAAAAACACTGCTCTCCATCTGCAGGATGAAAACCAGCTGGTTCTGGTTTCCACATGCAAACGCAAAAAAGGAGAATTCACAAATCATCACACTGGCCAGAGATTTTATCATCAATTGATTTAGTTTAATCGCATAGACATCCTTTCAGTTTCGCAGATATGGACAAAACATGAGTGTGTTTTCCTCTTGATGGTCCGGTCGACCCGGTTCTACTGGAACCAGAACATCTGCTCCACCTCCAGCTGCTGTGGCTCTGAGTCAAACCAACCTGTTCCCCTCCTGGCCTGTGGGGGCGCTGCACCAAGAACCACTGAAGGAAACGACACAAAAACCTCTGAAGACACTGAGAGCAACTTCCTTCTTCACCAGATGGAAACAAGATGGAGGTGTCAGATTTTAGCAGTTGGAGGATTTCTCTTTAGTCTTTGGCTGAAGACCAGGAGCCATTTCTGCTGCTAGTGCTAGGCTAATGCTAGTAGTTTTGTTTTGGTTGGATTTACCCAGAATGCCCTGCACTGTAGTCCACTTCCTGCTTTTGGAGCGGTCTCTGGTCTGCTTGGCGTTCACATTCAAACCGAACCGGAGTTCACTACAACCGAACCCAGACCGAGGTCTGGAGGACAAGAGGTCAGAGGTCAAATAGAGGTCACCAACCAAACCAGACTTTGACTAGGCAGACAGACTGGAGTCGGGTTGACTGAACAGGCTGGTGGAAGTGAAGCATTCTTCGTTATTCTTAATTTTGATCAGATCAGATAGTTTCTGTTTTATTTCAGTGGTTATTTTTATTAGATTTTCTATATTATTTCTTGTTCTTGTTTTGGTCAGCTTTGGTTCCTCCTTGCTCTATTATACCTCTCTCGCTCCCTCAGCCTGCCTGCGGCTCGCTCTCTCTCCCCTCACAGCTGCAACCTGCCAGTAATCAGTCTGCCTCCGCTCTTCGCCAAATGCTCTGCCAGTTTTTACCCACCTCTCTTCCTCTCCCTCCTCGCCAGTCTCTCCCGTTATTTAAACCTTATTTACAAGTTTCTGTTCCTCGTGAATCTGCTCTGATCTGAACCATCCCATAATATCTCTGGCTCAGCCAGAGATCCAGCCGACCCACTTCCTGTGTCTAAGGAGACTCAAAGCTTTAATACTTCTTTCACATGAACAGAAATGCTCAGTATCAGCACAGAGAACTTGTTTAAGTTGTCGTAGCGACAACAGGTTCCCTGTGCCGAGTCTCTGTGACTCAATCCTTTCAGAAAGGATCGAGTCTTAGAGTTTGGGTCTTAGAGTGTTTTAGTTTGGGTCTTAGAGTTTGGGTCTTAGAGTTTGGGTCTTAGAGTGTTTTAGTTTGGGTCTTAGAGTTTGGGTCTTAGAGTTTGGGTCTTAGAGTTTGGGTCTTAGAGTGTTTTAGTTTGGGTCTTAGAGTTTGGGTCTTAGAGTTTGGGTCTTAGAGTGTTTTAGTTTGGGTCTTAGAGTTTGGGTCTTAGAGTTTGGGTCTTTGAGTGTTTTAGTTTGGGTCTTAGAGTTTGGGTCTTAGAGTTTGGGTCTTAGAGTTTGGGTCTTAGAGTTTGGGTCTTTGAGTTTGGGTCTTTGAGTTTGGGTCTTTGAGTTTGGGTCTTAGAGTTTGGGTCTTAGAGTTTGGGTCTTAGAGTTTGGGTCTTAGAGTTTGGGTCTTAGAGTTTGGGTCTTAGAGTTTGGGTCTTAGAGTTTGGGTCTTTGAGTTTGGGTCTTTGAGTTTGGGTCTTAGAGTGTTTTAGTTTGGGTCTTAGAGTTTGGGTCTTAGAGTTTGGGTCTTTGAGTTTGGGTCTTTGAGTTAGGGTCTTTGAGTGTTTTTGTTTGGATGTTTTTGAGTCTTACAGTTTGGGTCTTTGACTCATCTCAGGGTTCCAGGAAGACTCATGGAGGTTTCAGCGTTTCCTGGTCAGAACCTGGAGTGTTACATCATCTCTCTCACTTCCTCCATCCATCTACAGCTTCATCACTTTCTCTCCCCGTGTCTGGCTCTCGCTCAGCCCCCCTGGGTGCTGTAACAGCATTTAATATTGTCCCATAAAGAGAGTAATAAATATTGACTACTGGCTGGTTCATATTCTCCAGGCTTTAAGGCACTTCGCTGGAGGGTGAAACCAAAGTCATGCTGCAGGTGTTCAGAACCTCTCGCTTTCTACCGTTTGGACCTACAGCCGGTCTTCAGGCCAGAACTACTACAGCATAAAAAGAACATCAGTTTAATATAAACATAGTATTTCCTGTTATGACGTCATTCTCCAAGGCATCACTCACAGGATTTTAGATGAAACAGGAGAGGACAGTAACCACGTCCTGAGCCTGAAAATGGTTTTATGCTGAAATGTGAACTGGGGATAAACACTGGAAGCTTTTCCTCCAACCTTCATTTATTCTGGGAAAACTTTTATCCCATCAGATCTGCATCCTGGCAACGTCACGAACGTATAGCTCCACGCATTTCAAACTGGAAGCTTCCCATCAGAACCACTGCTTGGCTACGGATCCACTCCACTTGAATGATACCGATGGCTGCCAACTAACTGCAGGGATATATATTACCCAGAGCTGGCACTGAGCTGCAAACAGCATGACTGTGGTATTGAGCTGTCAAGCAACGATTCTCCTTTTCTTTTTATGCAAAACGTTCTGAGCTAGAAGTATTTTCCCCTGGCAAACGGAACAGCGGTTCAGGATGGAGCGCAAAAACAATCAGCTGCTTTCTGTTTTTAGATTTCTGCGTCACAACAACCCTGTCAATTCGTAGCCTACATGTTTTAAATAACAGAAATTATATATGTGTTCTTGATCTTTTCAACCTTTTTCAGGTTGTGAAGGAGAATATATATTTGCTCTAAAATCTGCAGTAATTACTGGCAATGCTGGCACAGCTAACCAAACAGTTAGCTTCACTAATCAATAATTGACTACAAAAAAATCTTAGCTATGCTAATGATAATCTGCTAAATACTTAAAATAAATTAGCAGAAGCTAATACTAAGCGGCTAAGCACATTAAAAGATTAGTGGAAACTTATGCTAAACAACTAAGAACATAAAAAAATCAGTGGAAGCTAATGCTAAGCTGCTAATCGCATAAAAAATTAGCAGATGCTAACAATAAACTTCTAACCATGTTAAAAATGAGTAGAATATACAGTAAACCACTGAGAACATAAAAAATTAGCAGAAGCTAATGCTAACCGTTAAGATGACCGTCTTTCTTCTCCTTCATGGCCTCAGTTTCTGATTCTGCTGCATTTTGTCACTTAAAAGATGGATGACCAACGTTGAAAATGATCCAAGTCATGAAAATGTGAAACATTTTATGGTAATAATTGGCTAAAAAGGGTCTACCACGGCAGCCATCTTGAAAATTAAGATAAATTTGATCAATCAATTGCCCAATTTGGGATACGAATAAATCTGAAATCTGAAATGGCCATCATCCTGAAATTTAAGTGGATGATGGGGAAATTTGGAAACAATCCAACCTGAGAGGTTAGCATGCTAATGTTTATGTTTGTATCCACACTGGAAAGACTATTGCAGTGACGTGCTGCTCTAGTTAGCTAGCTGATGTGAGTGAATCTTCATCAGCGCAGACAGCGCTTCTGCAGTAATCATTGGGTTATAGCTTTGGGATACACCGTTGGTTTCTGCAGCAGTGTGTGTGTGTGTGTGTGTGTGTGTGTGTGTGTGTGTGTGTGTGTGTGTGTGTGAGGGGTGCGGCTGCTGCAGCATCCATGCAGCATGTCTCGCCACCAGATACAGACATACAGCAAAGCGGCCATGTAGGACTGGTGGTCATAATGTTTTGCTCTCTGTTGGAAACACTGTGGCCATTTTGTTCTGATCCTCCTAAGAGCTTTTTGACTCACTAACAATAACTGTCTTTTTTTAAATAAATGGTAAATGTTGCTGCAAAGCCCAAATACCCCCCCACCCCGCCCCCCCATTAGAGCAGAGTGACCTTTAG
Organism: Poecilia reticulata; assembly: GCF_904066995.2. Lineage (NCBI taxonomy): Eukaryota > Metazoa > Chordata > Actinopteri > Cyprinodontiformes > Poeciliidae > Poecilia > Poecilia reticulata. The sequence continues at coordinate 32,955,396 of NC_088839.1, read as the reverse complement.
ATTTGACCTCCATGTTGCAGTGATGCCATAATGGAGGAAACACTGAATGGCCTCAGTTTCTCATCTCTCTCCTTCATGTCTTTGCTGTTCTTCATCGCTCCTCTGCCTCGGTGCCCTTGCTCTGGCGCCCTGCACCCCCACCCCTCCCACCCCCCCCCCCTCTGTTCCCAGTGATTTAATTAAGTGGGCGCTGTATGAATAAAAATATTGCCCCCTATATTGATCATGGTGGATGGGGGCTTGACAGCCTGGCTGGCTGCAGTGGGACAGCACTTCTAGCTAAATGCAGCTAAGTGTGTGTGTGTGTGCACATGTGTGCGTGTGTGTATGCGCAGGTGTGTGTGTGTACTTGTTTAGCTAACCTATTTGAGACTGTGTTTGGCAGATATACCCACTTTCTGAGGACCAATGCGAACCAAAACCAGGTTTTAAGATTTAAATTAGGTTTGGTTAACGATAGGAATGTTGAATTTTATTGTTTCCATTTGGATACTTATCCACAGCCACGCTGCTGCGGTAGAACTATTCTGTTAACAAAATGAAACCTGATCCTTTACAGCAGGGGTCCCCAAACTACGGCCCACCTCCACATTTGGTCCGGCCCCCTGAACAATACCAGAGAGCATTTAGATTTTTTTTCATTTACCGTATTTTCCGGACTATAAGCTGTTTATATGTGGATTTTTCTTCAACCACCAGGGGGCTCTTTAGCAGGAAGTGAATCATTGGAAGTCTGGTTACTTGCGCGCCAACACTGAGCCACAAGCAGCAAAATGAGTAAGAAACAGATCAGATGTCTTTGGAAAGTTTCTTTGCAAAGGGGAAAAGGCCCAGAGAAGAGACAGGAGAATGGATTTATCCCGGACCGGTAGGTGAGCCCCACATTACAAGCCGCTCTGCATAACATGCGGCGACCGGCTGCTAATGAGGGAATGAAGCTTCAAGCTGCTTCACCACGTAGAGACCAAGCAGGCTGTGGATATAAGCAACACTTCAGGTGTTATTGTCTCTCATCACTCCCAGATGGAACCGTCTCGTTGCAGAGAAACAAGCTCAGGGCTCCGTTAGTCATTATCGTGAGTTAAAATTTTCACTAAAGTAAAATGTTCGTTTTTGTGGCGCTTCTGTATCTTATTTTGAAGGGATATTTAAACGTTACCATAGTGACCAGAGTCAGAGCGTTTGGGCAGTGGTCGAGAGGAGATGAGTAGAGCTTGTGAGACTTAAGTCTGGTTTGGACAAAGATTTAAGAATGTCGGCCGATTCTCCAAACCTCTGTGACCACAGAGCTGATAAAGTCCAACAGGTTCGATCGGTTCGTGTGTCCAAGGCAGGAGGAGCAACACGAACCGATTCCAGTCACGAACATCCCGATTCCAGAGGATAATCCAGTAAAACCCCAACATGGCGGGAAATTAGAATAACCAACACGGATGACGATGTAGAAGCAGTAGTGACAGTTTGTGGAGTCATTTTAAGAGATAAAAGACGTAACAAAAAGAAAAGGTGGTGGATGAAAGACGACGGGAGCAGCCGCTCTATTTGCTGCTCTATGATTTGGAGGTGAATATGTTTTTTCATAGTTAACATTTTTAACTGAATAAACATAATAAGGACCTTTAGATTTAATAATAAACATTTCCACATATCATCTCCGATATCCACCGGAATCTCAGCTGCTCATATATCAGCTGTTGGGATTCCCCTCTGTTCTGACGTCACTGCACTTTCTGATTGGCTACCTGTCACATTTAGCAGGTTGGATTCTCGTTTCCAGTCAGGAAAAACCCCACAGGCTGCGATAAAAGGGCCAAGACAACCCAAATAGGACATATTCAGTATTTAGTGGGAACATCAACATGCAGAAGCCTTATCTGACTGTTCCCCCCTCCCTCTCTCCCCCTCGGTCCGCGGTAATAAACAGGTTGGAACCACTGACTGATTTAGCACATTTAGCTAGTAGCAACACGAAGGATCAGCACTTTGTTACAGTTCCCGTTCAGAAACTACCGTAATCAGTTCAGTTAAATCTAAACTTGGCACCTTTTTCTTTTTCAACGTAATAAACGTGATATTCAATCGACCTGTAATGACTCAGATGTTGGCTGTTCGCCCCTCTGCTGCTGCTGCATCGCTGTGGAAAACCTGGAGCAGCAGAGAAATCTGAGGCTTAGATGTTTACTGGTTTAAAAAAAACTAAACTTTGGGGTTGTGTCTTATAGTTGGGAAAATACGGACTATAATCCTTCCTGGATTTTTTCTGTGAAGAACCCAGAGAGGGTTATTTGATTGTGTTTTCTGGAAAACAATATATTTTTACATTTAGGCTCTCCTGCAGTCGTCACACCTTTTCTGTTACAAACTGACTCCGGCCCCCAGCAGAGAAGGGAAACGTTATGGGGCCCTCAGGAAAAGGTTTGGGGCCCCCTGGTTTACAGCATCTTTGTGCAATTTACCTACAGGGGAAAAAATAAAGCCATCTTTCTATCCATCTACTTCATGCAACGTGAATACTTGTTGTCATGGCAACCGACTGACAGCAGCTCCAGTAGCCTGCAGAGATTACATTTAAGTATACATCAACTTAAAAAAAATTAAAAAAAAACATTTCCCACATAAAGAGCAGAACATTCAATCTGTTACAGCTTCATGTTTTCAGGCCTGATGTTTGTTTTGCCATTATTAATAATCATTAACTAAATAATCAGAATAACCTGATTAGCTAATTTCAATATCTGCTCTAGTGATGATCAATCAGAGAGTTGGTGTGTGTGTGTGTGTGTCGCCTTACTTTAATGCCAACTGAACCAAATCACACCAAATTCTGCAGCTCACCTACATGTTAAGATGGTCAAAGTCAAGCTAGCATAACTGACCTACTTTTCTCTTTCACCTTTTCCTATGAAATGTAAAACCTTTGGATCTTGGTTCGTTGTTGATAATTAGTGGAAAAACACCAAGTTTTTTTTCTCTTTTATGTATCAGGCGTACATTTAAGATTTAGCATTTAATGACAACTTAGCAGCTAAAACCAAAGCTAGTCAATGTTTCTATGCTGGTAATGGTTAAAGCTAGCAGAAAGTGTTGAAAATATTTGGGTTAGTCCCTAATATAGGCAGTAAAATGAATGGAAGTCATGTAAAGTCGTAATATGGATAGAAATACAGATGTGTGTGTGTGTGTGTGTTAGATTATTTGTTATGTTTGCAGAGAACAAGTCATCTGGGAGTTGTAGCATCAAACTCAAACTAAGCTTCTAAAAAAGCTCTCTTGGGCTTCCTCACTCGTTTCTCAGACACACACACACACACACACACACACACACACACACACCGCGGCGGACACGCGCGGCGCTGAGCTCCGGCCCTGCATCAGCATTATAAATGGACAGTGTGTGCGTTTTTGGAGCGCGCTGTTTGGCCCTCCAGCCTATCGCTCTTCGGGAGCCTGTAAGTATCTATTATGTTTGGTCGATACTGTAATTAAATTGGACAGCTTAATGCAATTCTCTGTGATCCATGGGCCTTTATGGATATAAAAGCTTTTCTGGCCCTCTGCCTGAAACACATCCTGCAAATTCAGATGAGTTACTCTCATCAGGAGGAAGGGAAGGAATAGTTGTAGAGGTTAAGTCGCCCTGCTGGTCATTTGTTATTGTCTAATTCACTTTAAAGCCACCAAGGCCATTTTGGTTTAATGTGTTTTCACATCTGAATCGCCATCGGCCGGACTAAGCACTACTGGACCTGCTCTGATACCGGAGCCTCTTAGGGACATTTATGGAGCCAATAAAACCTGGAGGAGTGCAAGATGAAGAAAGGACATAAGGCGGAGAGATAAATGGAGGGAGGAATCTGGATTAAAAGGAGGTGAAAAATAGATGAAGGGAAATAAAATACTGCTGGAAAACGAGACGGACCGACTGGACCGGTCGATGTTCAGTTAGAAATATTTCCTATTATTTTTCTGATTCTAAACTGTGAGTTTGGAGAATCTGGAAAATATAATTTCTCAGTGTTGATCACTGATCACCGCGGTTCGGTTCTGGCTTCTGATTGGTGGATTTCTCTGATCGATTGACCAATCAGATGCTTTCAGTTTTACAACATTTATGTATAAAAATAGAGAATAAAGAGTGGAAACGACAGATTCAGCATAAAATGAACCCTCTGTGCTATCAATCGTTTCCTGATTGTTTATTCTTATACTTCTTTATTTCTTTATACTTTAAGTTTCTCTCAGCTGAACTGAAACTGGTTCAGTTTGTGGATTTCTGCTGAAGTCAAAAAATATTAGCTTAAAACTGTAACGGGTTTTATTCTGGTCATTTTAATACACAAGAGTCTAAAAGCATTTAATTACATTAATTATTTCCAATAATTTCAGAAGACTAATTATAGATTATTAAAATAAAAGACCAAGTCTGCCAATTACAGCACTGCAAAATGGTGACAGTAACAAGAAGCAGCTGGTTGTTCAACAACAGAATTTATTTATTGAAAAGTTTCTTCTGTTGAGAAAGAAAAATAAATATATACATAATCAAAATACTTTGAACTTTGTGAATTCTGCAAATAAAAATAAACCAAAGTATGAAAAAAACTAAAAACTATAAAAAAACTAACAAAAAAATATTTAACTAATAGTAACTAATAAAAAAGAGCAAACACTGTAAAACCTAATTAAACATAAACTCAACTAACTAACTAACCTATCAGAACCGAGTTACTCTGCTGATTAACTGGAACTGGAAACGTTTAAAGTTCAGAACAGAACCGGGCCGACGGGCAGAACCGCCGAGGAACAACGAACAGAAAGCCGGCAGCAAACGGAGAGAGAAGCAAAGCATTCTGGGAAAAGGAGCTGAGGGAAGGGTTTCGTCTTCCTGAGAAGGAAATCAGCAGATTGGACTGCAGAGTGTGTGTGAGGGGTGTGTGTGTGTGTGTGTGCGTGACTGTGTGAGCGGTGTGTGTGTGTGTCTGTTAGTGTGTGTGTGTGACCGGCGTGTGTGTGTGTGTCTGCGTGTGTCTGTGTGTGTGAGTGGCATGTGAGTGTGTGAGTGGTGTCTGTCTGTCTGTGAGTGTGTGTGCGTGTGTCTGGGTGTGAGCAGTGTGTGTGTGTGTGTGTGCGTGACTGTGTGTGTGTGTCTGTTAGTGTGTGTGTGTGACCGGCGTGTGTGTGTGTGTCTGCGTGTGTCTGTGTGTGTGAGTGGTGTGTGTCTGTCTGTGAGTGTGTGTGTGTCTGTGTGAGTCTGTGTCTGCGTGTGAGCAGTGTGTGTGTGTGTGTGTGTGTGAGCTGAGGCGGTACTGGACCCAGACGTGACCCAGCGACCCTCCATGCCCGGTTCTGTTCTGCTGATGCGTCTCATGGCTGGTCGTCACGGTTACCATGCGGCCATTTTGGTAAAACCAGAGCAGATGTTACAGAGTGAGAATATCTGATGAACTAAACAGATTTTCATGCGATTTATCTTTTATTCACACATAATCGGCTAAAAATCCCTAAAAACGGTTCACAATAAACCTCCGGCCAAAGCGAACATCTGGCTGGCTCCTGTTCTTCTTCTTCTTCTGTTCTTTTGCGTTTGTGTGTGGAAATCAGTGAAAGAAAGATGGCCGCCATCAGAGAGCTGCTGGTTTTTAAGACACGTTTCTGTTTTCTTGTATTTTTTTGTTGTTTTGGTGTTTTTACAGTGTCTGTCCCTCCCCAACATGGAGGCAAGACGGCCATTAATCAGCATCACCGGCTGCGGAAAAAATTATGAACATGAACGTGTTTAAAAAGAAGCCTCCATGTTGTATTCTGCTGTTCCTGTGAACAAAGACACAGAGGTTCTGGAGGTTCTGTCCGGCCAGCCGGTTCCAATCCGCTGAAATGAACCGACTGTGATGCAAACAGCCGACTGTTGCTTCACCAGCGGCTGCTGGGCCTGTCTGCTGGAGAGTGTGTGTGTGTGGGTAATCTCTTTAGTGCGGCCATGATGTAGTTAGCAGCAGGAAGTGGCTAATGTCAGAGCTAACTGAGTGTGTCTGCATGAATGCCTTCATCTGTTTACATATCGCTGTGAGGCCCGGCAGTCTGCACTGGTTTCTGTATTCAGCTGTTTGTGGCTGTATGATGCTCTACCTGTGTGTGTGTGTGTGTGTGTGTGTGTGTGTGTGTGTGTGTCCATTAAGCCCAGATTGGATTGAGTGGCTCCTGGTTCTGCTCCAGCAGAGGGAACAGGTGCAGGAAATTGATTTTAGTCTCTTTAACGTCTCAATTTAAGGATTAAGAAACAGAAGAACAGAAATCATCTGGATTAACCAATGAGAATCAGACGTGGTGGCAGAGATTATATTTAATATACATAATATTTGGTTTAAAACCAGCTGGACATGGATTCTATAAATTATGTCCTTAATTATGTTATTAGCTTTTAATAATGTAAATTCGTGATTGTGCGTCATTTAAATTCAAACCTTTTTCATATTTAACCTGAACAGATGATATGTTTATTTTCACAACAGAATCCATTTTTCAGATAATTGTTGATTTGGTTTTATTAAATAGAAAAATTTATTGTAAAACTTGAGAAAAAAATGTTTTCCTGTTATTTACATCCTTTATCAGAAAATGCATTTCAGGAGCTGTTATTATTTATCAGCTTTATGTTAAAAAATTACATCAAACTATTGAAGAAATCTTCTAATTTATTACAGATCAAAATGAGTTAAGATTCAGAAACATTTGGTAGATTTTACAGAATCTCTGTAATGAAATGAAATAAAACTCTGGGCCTGGATGGTCGTTAGCAGGACGACACACTTGGAGGAGGGTCCAGGTGTGTCGGACAGGGACTGCCCACCGCTGAATAAAAATAATATAACAGGTTTTATGCTGGATGTTTACAGTTAATTTATCTAAAAATATACATTAAAAGAATATTATGAAGACTGAGATATTTCTGAGTAATTCAGATTATGGCTTTTTAACAAAGAATTATAATAAATTGAGCGCTATTTAAGTGCCTCCTGGACGCCTCCCTGGTGAGGAGTTCAGGTCCCACCAGGAGGAGGGGAGACCCAGGACACCTGGAGGGACGATGTCTCTCTATGGCCTGGAAACGCCTTGGGGTTCCTGGAGGACCTGGAAGAGGCTGGAGAGGGAAGTCTGGGCCTCCTGAGGCTGCTGCCCCCGAGACCCGACCCGGATAAGAGGAAGAAAATGGATGGATGGATATTTAAGTTCAGTCCATTTACTGACTGAATAAAAATATATTTTCATGGTTATTTTTCGTTATTTGATTTTGCTGCATTATTAGGTTTTTATCATAATTTTTCTTCAATATTAATAACATAATGTTATTGTTGTAGGTAAAGTTGATAGGATTACTATTGTTTATTTAAATCTAACTATTAAATGTTGGCATTGTTATTGAATTCCTTTATTTATTATTATCATATCTATAATTATAATTTATTATGTTTAGAAAAATAAATCAACAATCTCATAAAATGACTGACAAAAGCAGAAATAAAGAAATGTAATAACAGAATGAATTCAACATTAAATTATGTAAAAACTTAATGATGATTCTAAAATGTTTTATATTTATTTAGGATGAAATCTAAAAAAGAAGCTAATAATTATTGTCTCTATTTGTTGCTCATTCTGGGAAAATGTTCAAAGGCAACAGGAACACACACACACACACAGGAAGATGTGTGTGTGTGTGTGTCAGTACTGAGGTGTGTGTGTGTGTGTGTGTGTCAGTACTGAGGTGTGTGTGTGTGTGCGTGTGTGTGTGTATATCAGTACTGAGGTGTGTGTGTGCGTGTGTCAGTACTGAGGTGTGTGTGTGCGTGTGTCAGTACTGAGGTGTGTGTATCAGTACTGAGGTGTGTGTGTGTGTGTGTATCAGTACTGAGGTGTGTGTGTGCGTGTGTCAGTACTGAGGTGTGTGTGTATCAGTACTGAGGTGTGTGTGTGTCAGTACTGAGGTGTGTGTGTGCGTGTGTCAGTACTGAGGTGTGTGTGTGCGTGTGTCAGTACTGAGGTGTGTGTGTATCAGTACTGAGGTGTGTGTGTGTGTGTGTATCAGTACTGAGGTGTGTGTGTGCGTGTGTCAGTACTGAGGTGTGTGTGTGTGTGTGTATCAGTACTGAGGTGTGTGTGTGCGTGTGTCAGTACTGAGGTGTGTGTGTATCAGTACTGAGGTGTGTGTGTGTGCGTGTGTCAGTACTGAGGTGTGTGTGTATCAGTACTGAGGTGTGTGTGTATCAGTACTGAGGTGTGTGTGTGTGTGTGTGTATCAGGACTGAGGTGTGTGTGTGTGTGTATCAGTACTGAGGTGTGTGTGTATCAGTACTGAGGTGTGTGTGTATCAGTACTGAGGTGTATGTGTATCAGTACTGAGGTGTGTGTGTGTATCAGTACTGAGGTGTGTGTGTGTGTTGCAGTAGGTGCAGCAGCAAAGCAGAAGATGATTTAGAGCTAATGGGAGCCGATAAAGACACGGTGGCAGCATTATGGGACTGAATGTAATCTGCTAATGGAGGAGGGAGTGAAAGTGTGTGGGGGGATGGAGGTAGAGGACATCGGAGGAGTCCGGTGGACAAAGAGTAAAGAACCAGGATGTGAAGAAAAGGAAAACAGAAGCAGATGAGAGGAAGCAGAGATCGATTTGACTGTCAGTCTGGTTTTCCTCCTGATGGTCCAGTCGACCCGGTTCTACTGGAACCAGAACATCTGCTCCACCTGCAGCTGCTGTGGTTCTGAGTCAAACCAACCTGTTCCCCTCCTGGCCTGTGGGGGCGCTGCACCAAGAACCACTGAAGGAAACGACACACTGAGAGCAACTTCCTTCTTCACCAGATGGAAACAAGATGGAGGATTTTAGCGGCTGGAGGATTTCTGCTGCTAGCGCTAGGCTAGCATGTTAGCTTTGGTTGTATTTACCCAGAATGCAATGTGCTGCGGTTGGAGGATTTCTCTCTAGGCTAAAGACCAGGAGCCATTTCTGCTGCTAGCGCTAGGCTAGCATGTTAGCTTTGGTTGTATTTACCCAGAATGCAATGTGCTGCAGTTGGAGGATTTCTCTTTAGGCTAAAGACCAGGAGACATTTCTGCTGCTAGCGCTAGGCTAGCATGTTAGCTTTGGTTGTATTTACCCAGAATGCAATGTGCTGCAGTTGGAGGATTTCTCTTTAGGCTAAAGACCAGGAGACATTTCTGCTATATTATCGTTTATCACAATAACTTCTGGGATAATTTATCGGCAGACAAAGTTTCCTCATGTAGCTTCAAGCTAACTTTCTGGTTCCCAGATTCAAACTGGAGAAACTCAAACTTATTATTAGTGCATTAATATTAATGGCATTATTGTTACAAATGATTAATTGGAATAATATAAGTTAAATATTGATAAATATTGATGGTTCCAGTGTGTGTGTGTGTGTGTGTGTGTGTGTGTGTGTGGCGCTCAGGAAGGTGTGTGTAGGTGTGTGTTTCTCATTTCCTCCCAGCAGAGATTGGAGGCAGAAGAAGAGCAGCTGGAGACGCTCACTCTGTTCATCCCTCGTTCACATCTCTCCAGAAAAATAATCTCTCTGTTTCTCTCTCTCTCTGTGTCTGTTTCTCTCTCTCTCTCTGTGTCTGTTTCTCTCTCTCTCTCTGTGTCTGTTTCTCTCTCTCTCTCTGTGTCTGTTTCTCTCTCTCTCTCTGTGTCTGTTTCTCTCTCTCTCTCTGTGTCTGTTTCTCTCTCTCTCTCTGTGTCTGTTTCTCTCTCTCTCTCTGTGTCTGTTTCTCTCTCTCTGTGTCTGTTTCTCTCTCTCTCTCTGTGTCTGTTTCTCTCTCTCTCTCTGTGTCTGTTTCTCTCTCTCTCTCTGTGTCTGTTTCTCTCTCTCTCTCTGTGTCTGTTTCTCTCTCTCTGTGTCTGTTTCTCTCTCTCTCTCTGTGTCTGTTTCTCCCTCTCTCTCTCTCTCTCTCTCTCCCGTTGGCTCTAATCCGGCGTCGTAACTTTGACGATATCTTCAGACCCTCCAGTCATTTGTTTCTCTCTCTCGTTCTGCCGGGTCGTTCCACCCGGATCGGGCTGCACTGATCCAAACAGAGGAAAATTTAACCGTTTGGCCTAAAGAGGGCAGCACTGAGACGGCTTAGGCGAAATATTACCGATTATTCTAATTACCCATCGAATTATCAGATTAAAATTTGCATTTAAAGATTTTTGATTTAACCTCAAGCTTCTTTTGTGCAATATTAGATATAGACTAAAATACATAAGTAATTCTTTAAAAAACAAAACCCAAAATGAAGGTATTATTGCCTAAAATAGAATAGCTGCTTTCCTTTAGAGAATCTGAACCAGGTGAAGCTAAAACTGACACTTTAAGAAGTTTTATGGAGAAAATGTACAAAAGAGAAGATATTTCTCTGTTTTTTACAGCTCTGGATGTTGTTTTATTAACAAATGGCTTTTTTTGAATCTGAATACTCCAGAAAATAATTAGTTATTAAAATAACCAATAATCCGATTAATCGTTTCAGCTCTTTGCAGAACTACACAAATGTACTAAAAATCTAACAGAGACTCTATTTAGACAGTTTAAAAAACTTAATCTGGGGTTAATTTCACTATAATTATTCGTGTTTTCCTTCATTGTTTCTCATCCTGTATTTTGGCTGCTGATGATTCAAATCCTGAAATGATTTTCTGTATTTTTCACCACAGAAACGTGAGCAGCAGCAGAAGAGTCGTTTTCTGCTGCATGTTTACTCCCGTTGCCGTCGGCGACGCTCACCAGTCCGCCGAACGGTGTCGAGGCTCGGACGGAGAAACAAACGGACCCGACTCGACGCTGGAGCTGATGAGGAGGAGGCGAGACGAGCAGAGAGATGAAGAGCAGGACGGAAGATGAGAGAAATAATAACAGAAAAGGCGGAAATAAATCGGAGCAGCGAGATGTTAATGGGTGCAGAGCGGCAGGACGGGAAAAGTGGACAGCGTCAATCAGAGCAGGTTATGAGGGCAGCAAAATAACAAATATCATCTGAGCTGGCTGCTCAGAGGCGGATCTAGAAAGCAGATCTAGAAACCTCCATTACAAACTTTTTACTTTATCATTTTCTCTGGGAAGAAAACAGGTTCCAGGTAGAAACAACTCCTTGTTTCTCAAATCTTTAGAGTATCGGCACTTTTTTTTTGTCAGTCTGATTATTTCTAAATATTAAATGAGCAACGAATGAGCAGAGACTCGCTACATTTGACTAATTTATTTTTTTAATTAATATAATTTAAGCCAATGGAGCAGAAAAGTCCCATTTAAAGCCGTCGATTCGAAGGGAACCTGCTTCACTTTCACGGAGCCATTCCGGGTCCGAATGAGCTCAGACTCTGGTTCGGTCCCAAACTCAGATTTTTGGTGTAACCGTGAAATGTGTCCCCTACAAACACCGACTGCTGCGAGCATAGACATAATATAAGAGTAGACCCCGCATTGGCTGCTCCGGCGCAGGAAATACGACGGCCATCTTGGAGAGGTCGTCCCTCCTACTTTGCTCAACCAAAACAGCAGAAGATGCCTCAGCACTGAGGATATTGTTGTTCTGATCGATGGATTATTGATGTGAGGCTCCACAGACAACATGTCACAAGTAAGATGGACATATGATTGTGTATATATTGTGATTATAATATTACTTTACTGTATTTATGTCCACCGGCGAGATACCAGCTAATATTAGCTACAGTGCTCGGTGTAATACGGGTTCAGCCGCTATGAAGGATAACTGAGATTCTGTAAATCTAAAGAAATTAATTATTCTCTAACATTCACTTAGATTATCTGACACAAGAGCCTATATTAGAAATGAAACAATGTAACACATATTATAAAACTTTTATTATGTGTTATAAGATTCACCAGCAAAGTTTACACAGGTGGTAAAGACTATTATTTATATGTAATTCTCTCACTAGTAAGAAACATCCTAAATCTTCCGTTTTTGTTTTGAAGGTTTCCTAAAGACATGATGTGAGGAAGAAGAGGGAGAATCTATAAAGAGAGACGGATTCACTGATGAATCTCACATCGGAGTTTAGACTCAATCTCAGCTGCTGAATCTCTGAAGATAGAACTAGTCAGCTGGAAAACATAGATATATATATATATACATGTATATACATCCATACATATAAACATGTATCCAATATATATTATTCTGTATTAATCATTATTTATTTGTGTTTGTATAGTAATATAAATATGTATTGATATTACTAAATAATTTATTAAATAAATGATGAACGGCTGTGTGTTTTGTAATCTGCTCATCATTCATCAATATCAGAATATTCCATTCCTATTCTATTGTTATAGCCACTAAGCATATTTATGCTGAACTATGTATTAAAAACATACTTAAATAATACAATTGTTTATAAATGTAGCTTTGATAGATGATTGAATATGGTTTCCAGTAACAAAAAGCTGTTATGATCGATTAAATGCGCTGATACGTCATTGTGCTGCTAAACACGTAACGCTGAGTGGAGTGGTGGACCGCTCCAAGATGGCCGCCCGCTCCAAGATGGCCGCCCTAAATCTCGTCAGCGACAATAGGCGAGAGCGGCCATGAGGGTCTATTCTCATGTCTATGGCTGCGAGTCACTGAATGTTAGAGGACATCTGGATGACGTCTCCTCGCTTTCTGATTGGCTGAATGTCACATTCAACAGGCTGCGTTCTCATTGGTCCTTGGCGGACATGTTGGATGTTTCAGATAAAACTCGTCTAAAGCGCTGGATCCAATGGACCGGATCGCTGTGAACGCGGCAGGAAAACCTGCAAGTAGTGAAGGGAAATGAAGCCTCATGAAGCGATGAACCTTTCCAGCCCTTTGCTTTGCCAAAAGGTTCGTTACTCGATGCTTCATGACTCACTAGTGACACCTGCTGGTGAAACTAACAGCCTCGTCACTCAGGTGGATCAAACTTCCAAAAACTACTAAATGCAATATTGTCACAAAGTTTTCATCAAACTCATGTTCAGTAACAGGAGAATCAATGAAACCATATTTAATCGTCATATTTTAATTATTAAAATGATTTGTCTAATCCTGGTTTATGTTGAAGGTCAGTGGTTGTGTTGGGTTTTATTTTATATCATAGAGGATTTGACAATAAAGACATTTGATGTTTTGGTGTCTTGGGAGAGCAGTGCATGCTGGGGGATTCGCTTTTTCTAGGATTTCTAATTGGCTCTGATCCCTTATATTTGGCTACATGTTGAATTTTAGTCCTGCAACAGGATTAAATCTGTTTCTGCTGTGAAACACTGATATATCTCTGCTAATCAAACTACAAATAAAGTGGAACTTTGCAGAAGGTGGGAAATTGGGAGGTGGAGGATTAATTATTATCCAAGAATCATTTTATTGTGAAGATAATCTCAAAATATTCCCAGATGTCAGATTTTCCTCTTTCTGGCTCCATTTCAGACAATTAATCAAGTTTACTTGTGTAGAACGTTTCAGCAACAATGCAGTTCAGAGAGATTTACATCATAAAATCACAAAAATATAGTTATAAAAAAACAACATGATCTACAACTGAGGAAACCAGAAACAGACGTTACATTTGATGACCATCATCAACACACATCAACCATGTTGGTCAGTGTTCCTTTTATTTTGGCCACTGAAGACAAATATCCTCCTGATGCGAGACCAAAACCCATGATGCAGCGCGGCTCATCGGGCTTTTATTTTGAAAACTGACACGCAAAATGAAGCAGTCACATGACCCAGGTGATGCGACGCCTCGTTTGTTGCCAGTCAGGTGGTTTTCAGCAAGACGACACCAGCCTCATCGGACACGCCCCCTTTTTACTCGGTACCTGGAAGCCTGGATCCAGGTGGACCATCAGTACCTGCAGGATCATCGTAACTCCTGATGGTCCTGAAGGTGGTCGGAAGGGGAAACCGGGTGAAAATCGGAAACTCTGCGTAACAGAGACGACGCTTAAACAACGAGACGTAAACAGAGAAGAAGAGCGGAAGCTGTGGAGCGGATTGGACGAGACGGATCTGGAGTCTGGACGCAGATCTGAGGGAGAAATCGATGACAAACATACTCATCATCTCTGCATGTCAGTGTTAGGAGGCCTCAGCTGTCCATCACACACACACACACACACACACACACACACACACACACACACACACACACACACCCATCTGATTACTGTCCACTTTCTGCAGCTCATCCATCATCCTCAGCTGTCAGTCTGATGTCAAGAGCCTTTTGGCGTCAGACTGACACACACACACACACACACACACACACACACACACACCCAGATGTGCATCATGGAGGAGGGGCCTCAGCCCAGCTGGTCCGGATCAGAAACGCTACACGGCAGCAGAACCTCTGGTTCCGCTGCAGCTTAGCGTTAGCTTCCTGCTAACGTTTCATGTGTTTAGCAGGTTACCATTACCTTAAAATAATAACAGGTAAAGTCATAAAATTAGTTGGAAACAACATTTTGACTGTAAATCTGTTCAGGAAGTGAAGACTGAGCCACAGCAGAATGTACAGAACCGGTTCTGATCTAACAGAACCGGGCCCAATCCAGGCTTAAAGTTTACCGCACTGAAACGGACTGTAAGCATCAGGAGGCGATAAAGTGAGACACAAAACTGACACACACACACACACACACACACACACACACACACACACACACACACACACACAATTCTTCATTTCTTCCTCGCCTTCATGTTTCCGATTCACCAACTAATCAGAGAACTTAGCAGAAATCAGCGACTCCAGCCACCGACCCGGTCCAAACGCTTCGACCTGGTGAAAGCTGTCTGCTCTCCCAGCAAGGTGAGTCTGTGGTGGTCACTGACACACACACACACACACACACACACACACACACACACAACAGCATGCTCTAATTTACTGCCGTCGTATCTCTGCACAGCCGCCCAACGTACAGCACTTCTGCAACAGTCCCAGGAGTAATCCATCACTGTGTGTGTGTGTGTGTGTGTGTGTGTGTGTGGGACAGTGTTAAATTACTACTATGGCACATTGAGCCCTGGCCATTACTCCAGCAGGTGACACCCATTAAAAGAGGTGGCGACTCTGACACAGAGAGCGCAGCGACGGCGAGAGAAGCAGGAAAACCTGAGCGGTCCTGATGAAGGTGTGAGGATGAGGAGGAGGGAGAGCGGAGCGGGAAGAGAACATGGAGTGACAGAAACACCATGTGAAGGAAAAAACAGCAACTAGTCTGGATCCAAACGTCTGAGCTGGCAGCCAGAGCTTGAAGAGAGCAACAGCGTCTGAAACTGTTGCGTCTAAACTAGAAACATGAACCAGCAGCAGGAACCGGTCCAGATCTGGAGCCTGTGATGACCCACACAGGTGTGTCCAGTCAGGTCAATATCAGTGCAAATGACCCAAAAACAGCAAAAACAACGAAGCAGACACTCTGTCTGCACTGATGAAATCAAAGCTGTGACCATCACCCGACTTGCGATGACGATATATTTGCAATGTGTTTTGCAGCCTTAGTTTAGAGCAGGGGTCTCCCAGTCCAGTCCTCAGGGGCTACATGCATCTCTGCTCCAACATGTCTGAACTCCCTCTGCAGCGTTCGACCAGCTCTGCAGACGGCAGGTAATCAGTGGTTTATCTGATCCAGGCGTTTAAGCAGATGATGCTAAAAGCTGCAGCATAGCAGCCCCTGAGAACCGGACTGGGAAACCCCTGGTTCACCCTGTAGGTTCAGTTTGTAAAGTCAGTTAAAAATTAGCAGCAATAATTTGTGTTATTTAGCCTTTCATAAGAGGAACTTAGCTCAGTTATCTCAGAGCTAACTATTCTGTTAGTAAATATTTAGATTGCTAACTAAATATTGAGATTGAAGCTAAATATTTAGTTAGCACAGCAAATACTTTATTCATATTAAAGTTCTCAAACCCAGCTTTTATTTTGATAGTCCACTTCTGCTCATCGAAAAGTTAATTAGCATGTTAGCTAAATAGTTTGCTAGCCCAGAGCTAACTTTATTGTTTGTAAAGTACATAAATGCTAAATAAGCATTTAGCATTAATAATGGAATGAATAAATATGTCTGAAAAATTAAACCCAATTTTTTCTACGAGCATCTCATAATTAATGTTATTTTACAATTTATGAAAAAGTGCCAGTTTATAAATCAAAATAATAAAAAGAGATTCAGAACAGGAGCCTCTTCAGATTGGAGAGAAATCTGTGATCTGAAGAATCACTGCAATAAATCGCTGCTTAACGCAGCAGCGATCATCTCTGGACATCGTTGGACATCAATCCGTCGTTAAGCTTTGAGCAGGTTGAGGCGCCAGCAGCTCCGGTTAAATTCTCCGTTTCTGTAATCCAAAACGACGATCATCAGAACATTAGCATCAAGCTAACCAGAGCAGCATTAGCATCGGCTAAACACACTGATGGGATGAAATACTCATGGCTACAAAACATAAAACTAATGTCGTTAGCACATGAGCGACACATTAACCAGAGCACATTTAGCATTGTGCTAACCATGACCAACATTAGCATTATGCTAATTATGAGCAGAAAACAGGTTAGCAATATGGAAGCTAAAGCTAACAAAACACTCTGAAGAATCAAAGCTGGATATTAATTCAAGATGGAGGATTTGGTCAAAACTTTCCTGCAGTTTCTGCAGCAGCTGAGAGTTTGAGACCCAAAGTCAATGATTCGGCCAAAGTTAGCTTCCCTTCTGCATCGCTAGCAGCAGAGCAGAAATTATTCAGATTACATCGAGGCACACACTGTTGAGGAAAACTGGCTTCAGTAGTGCAGCTTTCAAAAGATCATTTTCAGGTGTGTGGAGATGGAAAAGATGTTTTCAGAGCAGCGCCGGATAATCGATATGATCCAGCCCCAAGCTTCTGAAAACTAAAAATCTGCCAGATGAAGCCAGGCTGATCATCTGGTGATGATGATGATGATGATAAATCTGCTCAGCTCGCCGCGATGAAGTTGGAATATCTGGTTTCACCTCTGGATTATAAATCAGGGTGTGAATCTGGATTAAAGAATTCACACTGACAGATGGAGAAACAGAGGCAGAGCTGCAGGACGGAGGCGTCCTCCACCTGCAGCCCCCACCCACAGCATCCCAACGCGTGGAAACACTGCAGCACAGCGCCACCCGGTGGACACAACCACGCAGTGCAGCTTCATCCATCAGCAGGAGACAACATGGAGGACGAACCGTCAGAAAAAACACAAACTGCTGCTTTTAATGGGGCCACCTGATCCAGAGCCAATCAGAGCAACACGGCGGTGGCTGCATCATGCTGTGGGGAGTCAGAGGTCCAACTTCCAGCAGGACAAACAGCAGAAGCATGCAGCCAGAGATGGATCAGAGAGCAGGTGTTCAATGTGGGGGCCGCGGGCCACTGGGGGACACTGAGGGCGATAGAGGGGCATCAGGGAGCAGGAGGAAATATTGGGAAAAAAAATTAATCTATCATAATGTTTTATCATAAAATTAGATTTTTTTAAATAGTTACTATAAAAATAATTTATTGAAATGTTATCTGACATGCTAAAGCTAGAGGGCGCTATGAGGCTCTCAGAAAGCTGGAGGGAAAAATAGAACAAAAGCAAAAGAAAAAACATGAATCTGTCATAACTTTTTACTTTTAATACTGTGATAAAACAATTTACTGAAATATTATTTGCTGTGCTAATGCTAGCCTAGCATGTGCGAAACGGAAAAGTTTGAGAAGAAAAAGACTTTACGAAGCATCCAGCAGCCCTGCTGATGAGGAAACTGCTGCAAAAACTAAAATATATTAAAAATAAAACAATATTTTTAGTTTATGAGGATAAACTCATAAAGGTGTTTAATTCTCATCTCTGTTCCTGGTAAACGTTTGAAGCGGAGCTCAGTGCTGCCCCTGCTGGAGGCTCCCTGGGGGTCAGAGGGTAAATTTATCCTAAGACGAATAATGACAGAATACTGAACAAAGTGAGAAAAAACTGTAAAAGTATGTTTCTTTACATATTTAGTAGCATCATTTAGAAGCTGTTGCTTGTTTAGATCGTAGCAGATTCATAGGTTTGTATGGCCTAGTCAAAGTCCAGACCTGAGTGCAACTGAGAATCAGTGATGTTTTCCATTAAACCTCCAGATAACGGAGAGTCGGGTGAATTTGTCTGAAAGTCGCTGCGTACAGACGCAGGTTTCCAGATTGTTGTGCTGCCCCCCCCCCCCGGCCCTCCCTTCAGGTCAGCGGCGGCCATTAATCACGGCGACATTTATCAGCAGCACCGACCGCCGGCGGCTAACGCTAACGCCTACCCAGGGAGGGAAACAGGAAGTACAGAAATGTATTATTTTCTAACAAAATAAATGAGCAACAAGAGTGAAACCTCTCCAGATGTTTTAACCCCCCCCCTACACACACACACACACGCTGTGTGTTTCCACTCCTCCACGTCTCCTCCAGTGTTGCCCCTGAAGTATTGAAGTTTTAATCGTTTTTTACAAAGATATGAAAAACGTTCTCGTTTAATTTCCTTTTGACTAAATTAAAATGTAAAACTCAGGTCGTTTTAATAAACGAGAGAAACTTTGAGCTTTTTGGAGCAATAATAAACTGCTCCTGAGGAACGATGACCTCTGACCCACAGGGAGAATCCCACATCTTCCAGCAGGGGCAGCGCTGAGCTCCGATTACCAGGATCAGAGAATAAAATACCAATTAATCGCATGATTGGTGTAAATAATTAATAAAGATAAACCAGCCTGGGTTTATGTGGAAATAATTCACAAAGTTCAGCTTCAACCTCATCAGGATTTTATTTTATTTAGGGGCATCACAGTCAGAGGGCCAACGGCGCACAGCAAACCAGAAATGGAAAAGTTTTGACAAGAAAAAAAAGACTTGAGATTAAAACTGGGAACCATCCTGCACCCAACAAGCAGAAAGAGATATTATGGGATATTTAGATCTGTGTTCTCAAAGCGGGGGCCCGGGCCCCCACAGGGCCTCCAGAGGGCCACTAGAGGGCCCCAGGGAGTCATTAGAGGGTCACTGGGGGGGACCAGAGGGCCTCTAGATCTGGTCTGACAAGAATATTCACCTAAAGGAAATGTCTACTAAAGTTTATAATTCCAAAATTATGGAGAAAATGATTTCACTTATCAGTATAAAACCTTAAGAAGAAGCAACCGAATGGAAACACCATTCGGCATCTAATGAATCATTACAGTAAGAAGAGTTAGAAATAAAAGCTGCTGCAGGAGAACAGGTAAAAACATGGAGGAGTTTCCACAGAAAGGCGTCTCCTCTGTCATGTCCAGCCTGCAGCAGGTTAGCTTAGCTCATTAGCCACTGGCGGTTTTGCTAACGGAGGACGGATGAATGGGACGCCTGTGCTACGCCTGACAGGAACAGGAAGCTCCTGACAGGTGGAGGTAAGCTTTAGGGCTGACGGGCGGTTTGGTGGACAACCACAGGGGGCTGCTCAGTGTGTGTGTGTGTGTGTGTGTGTGTGGACTCAGGGGGATAATCCTGAGTCGGACCACTCGCTGCGCGGCGCGTGGACGGACGAGGCGCTGAGCCAAGTCACACAGACGGACCGCCGGGTCCAACCTGTATTCCAGACTTCCCTTCTCCCGTCTGGACTGTCACCCAGATGATTAACTGTGTGTGTGTGTGCGCGTGTGTGTGTGTGTGTGTGTGTGTCCATCTCCCTCTCCAGGACCATCAATCTGCATCAGGTGGATGTGGAACAGCTTAGAACTGACAGATTCATCTCCCAGAGCAGCGCTGAGTCGTCAGAGAGTCTCCAGAAACGCTTCGATGAGAACAAACGTCCTGCAGAATCAATCAGGTTCCACCTGGAGACCGAGAGGGCTCAACACCGCACAGCGCCCCCTGCAGGGCAGAGCCCTCAGGAAGCAGTGCTGCAGGGAGGGAAATGCCTCAGTACGCACGCACAAACCGGTTCTCTGTGTTAAAGGTTCAGTCTCGTGTTTTCCATTTTATAGTAAAATTCAGTTATTAGGTACGACTTTAAACAAGTTCCTGATTTAACGCCCTGAAATTGTTCCCGTCTTTTTAAAAACTCCTGCTCTTCCTGAAGCTCCGCCTCCAGGAAGTCGTCCCAACATGGCTCCCCTATTAACCCTTTAATGTTTTTACCAGCGTTACTCTGAGCAGCAGCTCCTATTATGAGCTCAGCAGCTGTTTGCTAATTGTTGCTGGATAGTCTGGAGGAGCTGAGGGGGGAGGAGCTTCGCCTGAAAGGCGGGGCTAGGCCCACCCAGGCGTTTAGCAGCTGGATGGTTACCGTGGAGACTGAAGGACTTCTCAAACATGAAAGAATCGGAGCAACACTGCAGGTTTGATTTTAATGAGAGAAAAACTTTATAACACGATGGAAACATGATGCCGAACTATTCCTGACTAGTTTTCTCACTTTATTTACATTTACTTCACAGTTTAGAGCAGATTTAGTTCGATAGATGAGTGGAAAACTTTTAATATCTAAAAATTTAGATTAATAAAAGGTAAAAAAATAAAAATCCCATTTAAATTAGAAACTGAAGCCTGCAGTTTACAGAGGAGCCAAAAAAAAGCTGCTTTTATTTTATCAATTAAAAGTGTTCCCTGATGCCGGAGCTGATTTATGACATGAAGTCATCGAGTTTTCGGCGCAGCTGGCAGAACGGCGGAGGAATTCCCATCGACGTTTACCGTAAAATCAGGATCAGAGCCCAATGCTTCCCAACTGGAAAACAGTAAAAAACATTACTGGGCTAATCCTCATCGCTTTCATCTCCGGCTTTCTGTCGTAAAACCTGAACCGTGTCAGTTACAGGCGCCGGTTGCCGTGGAAACCACGAAAAACAAGCTTTAATAACCGTCCGTACAGTTAAACTGGTAGCCATATTCCCTCCATAAATCTGTTTTCCTTTGCTTTCACACGAGGAGCGCTCCGCTTCCGCAGCGCTGACGTCACGACTCACACCTAGAGGAGACATTTACAGGACGCACAGCACCGACCGGGTCCGGATGGAGCAGAACCGCACCGGCACCTTCCACAGAGAGGACGGCGGTTCGGATCCAGAGCACATTCTTCTTCTCTCAAACTGGAAGGAACGCGGAAGCGACGCGGCCTTTGTGAGCGTCGGTGATTAATGCGAGGCTGCATCTGAACGCATTAAGACGTGGAGCCGTGATGGATGGGCGTCGTTACTGCAGGGACACGTACAGAAAATGTAAATACTTTCTGTTGGAGCGCGGATCATTAGCAGCAGACAGCGCCGCTTCATCATGTTCAGCCAAAAACTCTCCTTTATACAACGACCTCATTGTTTTACACCCAACATGGCCTCCACTGCTATTAGTAGTTATTATTAGTTATTATTGCTTTGACAACAAAAACATGTAAATCCAAGTCCTTCAGATTAAAACCATAAAGCTTCAGCTGGTTTTACTGAAGCTCCATTATTAATGAAACAGAATGAAAGGTTTTGGTGGCCATTTGTCTGAAGCGGCCCGGACCCAGAACTCTGCAGAACCGCCTCTGGCTGCAGTCCGGATGGATGGAAAACATGGAGGACAACCCAGGATTCAGGACTGGAGCTTGATTTTATATTTCTGTGTTTTTAAATAATTAAATCTGTGGTGTTTTCCTGTTTTCTACGCTTTATTAATAAAGCTGGGTTGGATCGAACTAGGTCAGCAGTCGAGAGAAATTGGACCAAAAACAAAACCAAATCTGTCTGGAGCCGCAAAACATGAAAAGCCTTAAATAA
Source organism: Poecilia reticulata (assembly GCF_904066995.2). Lineage (NCBI taxonomy): Eukaryota > Metazoa > Chordata > Actinopteri > Cyprinodontiformes > Poeciliidae > Poecilia > Poecilia reticulata. Next base: position 32,933,554 of record NC_088839.1, on the reverse strand, counting down.
GGATCAAAGTGGAGGCAACGCAGGCTTTAGGTGTTTATATCAGCCTATTAGCAAAAGTGTACATAATCAGCATCATGATTAAACGTTAATCTGGAACATTATTATGTTTATGATCATTATCCATCACTGCACCACGTGGCTCTGCTGTACGATGGTTACAATATTAATGTTTTTTGTTTCGTTGCATTGATGAAATTAAATAAATCCAATAAAGAAATCAGATTTCCATCTTTACTATGAAGATCGACAGGGAAAGGGTCATTTTTCCTCCAGGGACTCAGAAAATCTGCTCCCAGATGCAGTTTGCATGACGATGATGCTCTTTGAGACGAGATCGAAGAAGCAGCTAAAGCTCAACGTGCCGCTGATCTGGGCAACGAGCGGAGCAATAAAACACAACCTGCAGTTATAACGACAAACAGCCTTTTGAAAGTATATTAAATTAGTAGTTTAAGTTTGATTCCTGAGCAAATGCCAGTCAGTGCAGGTAAAACATGGCAGCATCTTCTTCTCCTTTGAACACAACCATCCTAGACCTGAGCAGCAAAACACCATAATATCGCCAAGAGTCGCTCTGAACATATAGACAAAAACTGCTCATAATTCATAAAACATCCACTTTGTTACTAAATATATGTGCCTATAGCAGGACTGAGTTCTTACCCGTTTAATTCTGGTTATGACGTCACCGGAAGCTCCTCAGCGTCGGCCATTAAGACGCAACTTTAATCAGACGCAGCAGCTAAAGCAGCGCCGGAAACAACGTCTTTCCACATTACAGGATTCCTCCGACTATAAGCCGCTGCTTCCCCACACTTTGAACCGTGCAGCTTATATATATATATATATATATATATATATATATATAAGCTGGAAGACTACTCAAGTAATCCTAGTCAGAGAGGCTACATGCAAAGACTGTGGGAGGAATGGTTAGCTCGACATCCCCAGTCAACACTAACTGCCAAACAACTAGTAGCTCAGTGTTCCAACATCCGCAAACGGCAACTGCTGTCACAACTTGAGATTGACGAGGTACGACACAAGTGCTACGGGAAGGAGCCAGGATGCCAGGTCAGAAGGGAGTCAACTACAACTCCCCGCCCAGAGACTGGGTATGTAGCCCCAGTAATGAACGAACCATCTGAGCTGAACGAGGCAGCAACTGACCTGAGAGAGAGAATCATGGCCCGAATGAACACCAGACGACCCCGACTCCAATTACAACGGCTGAGTGAAGTACCATCAGAAAGTCTCATTGAAGATGTGAATGCAGCATTGAGAACGATCCCTACCAACACCATAACAGAAACCAATGAGCTGATATACAACTCAGCATCAGTGATCCTTGAGATGCTTGGTTATAAGAGCAACCATGAGACCCAATACCCACCATGGAAAAGACGGTTAGAGGCTAAGATCAAGATAACAAGGAGGGAAGTGAGTCAACTGTCAGAGCTCCAAAGGGGTGCAATGAAAAGATCAGTACCCAAAAAGTACAGCCAGATGCCGATACCTGAAGCACTCGAAACTGCCAAACAAAGGCTCCAAGCCTTGGCCAGCCGCCTAAAGAGATACACGAGAGAGAATGAAGCCAGGAGGATTAACCGGCTCTTCGCCACCCAACCAGCTAAAGTGTACTCTCAATGGCAGGGTAATAACAACAGAGCAGACCCACCCAGGCTGGAGACTGAACAATACTGGAAAGGCATATGGGAAAGGGAGGCGTCCCACAACAGCAATGCACAGTGGCTAACCTCTCTACGAGAGGACCACAGCAACCTCCCTGAACAAGCCCCAGTAACCATCACTGTGGCAGATGTCCAAGACAGAGTCTCGGGTATGAAAAACTGGACAGCACCAGGACCTGACATGATCCATGCCTACTGGCTTAAGAAACTCACTGCCCTCCATGAGCGACTGGCAGCTCAACTGAACCAGCTTCTACAAAATGGGACTCACCCTGAATGGTTAACTGAAGGGCGCACAATCCTGATACAGAAGGAACCCTCGAAGGGTTCAGTCCCATTCAACTATCGACCAATAACCTGTCTCTTTACAACATGGAAGCTCATGTCAGGCATCATAGCGGCTAAGATAAGCGGGCACATGGATAAATACATGAGCAAGGCACAGGTATAAATAGCAGAGGAGCCAAACACCAACTCCTTGTAGACCACACAGTCGCCCGAGACTGCAAAACCCGACACACCAACTTGTGTACTGCTTGGATTGATTACAAGAAAGCCTATGACTCAATGCCACACACTTGGATCATTGAATGCTTAGAGATGTACAACATCAATAGGACTCTAAGAGCCTTCATTGCAAACTCGATGGGGCTGTGGAAAACCACCCTTGAAGCCAACTGCAAACCACTTGCACAAGTGTCCATCTAATGTGGCATATACCAAGGAGATGCTCAGGCCTATGGTTCTGCATAGGCCTGAACCCTCTCAGCCAAATCATCAACAAGACTGGCTACGGATACCGACTCAAGAATGGGGCCACGATCAGTCACCTCCTCTACATGGATGACATCAAGCTGTACGCCAAGAGCGAGCGAGACATCGACTCACTGATCCACACCACCAGGACCTACAGCACTGACATTGGGATGTCATTCGGACTAGATAAGTGTGGTCGGATGGTTACAAAGAGAGGGAAGGTCGCCCACACAGAAGGGGTCTCACTCCCAGAAGGAACAATAGCAGACACAGAGCACAGCTACAAGTACCTGGGAATACCACAAGCAAATGGCAACCTCGATGAGGTCACAAGGAAAGGAGCCACAGCCAAATACCTCCAACGAATAAGGCAAGTCTTGAGAAGCCAGCTCAATGGCAAGAACAAGATCCGTGCAATAAACAGCTATGCCTTACCAGTAATCAGATACCCTGCAGGAATAATTAGCTGGCCAATGGAAGAGATGAAGGCCATGGATGTTGAGACTCGGAAGCTACTAACCATGCATGGAGGGTTCCACCCCAAATCCAGCACCCTGAGACTGTACACGAGCCGCAAGGAAGGAGGCAGAGGACTAGTGAGTGTGAGAGCCACTGTCCAGGATGAAACATCCAAGATCCATAAATACATCAAGGACAAAGCCTCAACGGACGATGTGCTCAGCGAATGTCTCAGGCAATGGGGAACAGAAGACAAGGTGCTGGAAGTACCATCATGGGAGGACAAGCCCCTACATGGGATGTACCACCGACAAATAACTGAAGTGGCTGATGTCAGGAAAACCTACCAATGGCTGGAGAAAGCTGGACTCAAGGACAGCACAGAGGCTCTCATCCTGGCCGCCCAGGAACAGGCCCTAAACACCAGAGAGGCTCAGATCTACCACACCAGACAAGACCCAAGGTGTAGGTTGTGCAAGGAGGCCCCTGAGACAGTCCAGCACATAACAGCAGGGTGCAAGATGCTGGCAGGGAAAGCGTACATGGAACGACATAACCAAGCGGCGGGCATAGTGTACAGGAACATCTGTGCAGAATATGGACTGGAAGCCCCGAGATCACAGTGGGGAACACCCCCAAAAGTGGTGGAGAATGACCGAGCTAAGATCCTGTGGGACTTCCAGATCCAGACAGACAAGATGGTGATGGCGAACCAACCGGACATTGTGGTGGTGGATAAAGAACAGAGGAAAGCCGTTGTGGTGGATGTAGCAATACCAAGTGATTACAACATCAGGAAAAAGGAGCATGAGAAATTGGAGAAATACCAGGGCCTCAGGGAGGAACTGGAAAAGACCTGGAAGGTGAAGACCACAGTGGTGCCTGTGGTCATCGGGGCACTCGGGGCAGTCACCCCCAAACTGGAGCAGTGGCTAAAACAGATCCCAGGAACAACATCAGACATCTCAGTCCAGAAATGTGCAGTTCTAGGCACAGCCAAGATACTGCGCAGAACCCTCAAGCTCCCAGGCCTCTGGTAGAGGACCCGAGCTCAGAGGATGAAACAGACCACCCGCGGAGGGTGAGAAGGGAATTTTTATTTTTTATATTATATATATATATATATACATACATACACGTTTAATTAGTTTCTTTTAAAGTCGTAGGTGCTGCTTACAGTAAAGTGGCTGTTCTTGTTATTTGACAGCTTCTAGAATGTCCTCAGCTCTCATGCCCCCCCCATCCCGTCGGCTTGTTTACAGCCCCCCCCCTCCACACCCGCCCAGCTGACAGGACCGTGTCGCAGGCTGTGATGCAAATCTTTGTTGATGGAAATGTTGAAATGTAATTTTTACTCTACACATTTTTACAGCATTGGAAAACGTTAAGAATGATTGTGTCATGTTTGTTCTCCTATATTAAAACAAAACATATATTTCCCACCCCTTCTTTTCCATTTCCAAACATTTTTGGAAAAGTTCCAGAGAGCCACTAGGGCGGCGCTAAAGAGCCGCATGCGGCCCTGAACTGGGCCATTCTGACCCATGACTCCGCTCTGTCCAAACTTTTTAAGCCAGTGGTGCCCAAAGTGGGTCCCTGAGGGCGTCTTGGTTCCTCCCTGGTGGCAGAAACAGCCTCCTCAGCAGGGCAACGTTCTTCTCAGGCCTCTAACAATCCATCATTGGATCCAGGTGCTTAAACCAGGGAGGAACTAAAACATGCAGGACGCCTCCAGGACCCACTGTGGGCTCCACAGGCTTAAGCTAATGACAGGACACACAATTCATTACATTTAAAGTCCGAAATGTTGTTTTTATTTTCTGCTCATCAATAAACTCTCTTTATGAAATCTGTAGATCAGTAAAAATCCAAAACATAAAAGGTTCCTTGACATTTTCCAAATGTTTTAGGTCATCAGTTGTTATTACAACTCTTGGTCAGCGGCCTGAACAATTTAACTTCAAGAGCCACAAATGGCCCCCGAGCCACAATGTGAAAACCCCTGATGTACAGTGAACAAATAGTGACTAATTTCATTCATCCAGAGAAACTAACCTGAAACTATTAAGGCTCCGTTCAACCAGGAGGCCATCCGATGTTACCACAGCAGTTCTTATGGTAAAAAACAACAAAAACCGCCATCAGTTCTACGCCCAAATATGGAATAAATGACATCACTTCTCAAAGCGTCAGTCCTCTGACAGGACGTCGTGTTTTATCTGAGGTTTACATCGTCGGCTTTTATCACCTTCCTGACCATCTGCTGACCAAGCTCTCAACAACTTGAAAATAAATCCAGACACTTGGTGGCGGCCATCTTTACTGCTACAATCAGAGCGTTGCTGCGGCCATCTTTATTTACTGCTACAATCAGAGCGTTGTGGCGGCCATCTTTACTACTACAATCAGGGCGTTGTGGCGGCCATCTTTACTACTACAATCAGAGCGTTGTGGCGGCCATCTTTACTGCTACAATCAAAGTGTTGTGACGGCCATCTTTACTGCTACAATCAAAGTGTTGTGACGGCCATCTTTACTGCTACAATCAAAGTGTGACGGCCATCTTAACTGCTACAATCAGAGCGTTGCTGCAGCCATCTTTACTGCTACAATGCTGGGGGACGGCTACCTTCATCTTGGGGTTGGAAGCCGTTCACAAAAGAGTCTGATGCGGTCAGGTTTAATCAGTACCATGAAGCAGAAAAATAAATTGCATTTCAGCGAAAGAAACCAGAAGTGGACATCAAAAGCTGCTCTGTTGACGTAGCGTTAGCTTCCAACACACCTGGACCAGATGAATGACGCGTTAGCGACCCACAGCAGAGCAGCGCTGCTGATGTCATCAGTGGCGTGAGTGCGACTATAAAATTTATCAGCAGTGAAGTCGGCGCATTTCTGTCTGACTGCGTAAACAAACTGAAGCTGAAGAGTGCGGCTGATCAACATTCAGGCTGGAATCAAACACAGATGGAGGAAAAATCAACCAACTGGATTAACGGGGAAAACAAACAAAACTGAGTTAGCATCTGCATGAAGTCAGGAGGAAAACGGCAGGGAACTCCGGAATGTTCAACCATCATCAGGATTTCCCTGGTTTTTCTTATTGTTATACAAAAGACACAGAAAAATATGAAACATAATTTGGGAAAGAGATATGAAAAAAATCAAATCTGATAAAATAGTACGCATACAGATGGTAAATCAATATCAAAAGTTTTTATATTAAAACAAATTTCAGTTTAGATATTTTTTTATTTCAATGTTTGAAATATTCTTTATTGCCGTAAAATTGGAACTAATTTCTCTCCATATGGCTTTATCATTCAGCTTCCCCTGATGTACTGAACGTATTGATTGGTGATTAGTTTGTGGTTCCTCACTGATCGCCTTTCAGGGTCACACAGGTCAGAAAATACAAAACATTTACCAACATCCATAAACCCACAGGAGGATGTCATTCTGCAGTAGAAGTGATCGTTTTAGTAACCCAAAGTCAGAAACGGTTTACAGACATGAAATAAAAACTCAACATGTGGGACGACTGACCCACAGAGGTAAGTCTTAATGAGCCGCTTTGTGCTGTAAACATGATATTTAGAGATTGTTCTGGTTGCAGCGACTCGACGCGATGTCCAGCAGAACTTTACGAGCCGTTCGGTTCTGATTACTGATCCTGTGACCTTCAGGCTGCAGAGCCGGTCAGGATCTCCTGCTAGAGACGTTTTTACTGCCGGATCTCATCTCAGCGCAGGGCCCAAACACGGCGGCCATGTTGGCCAGATATCTGCTCAGCTCTGCGTGTGTATGAACACATTAAACACGTGTTCATGCGCCGCGCCGCCTGCAGGGGGATGGCGTGTTGCTGCAGCAGCTGGAGGTCTCTGCTACATGAATCACCTCCATGGAGAGCACCGCGCCTTCGAGGAGCCAACACCTGTTACTGATCAGCGATGAGAGTCAGAGTGTGACGTGTTAATATCACACACACACACACACACACACAGGAAGGTCGGTCCAAACAGAACGAGCAGCTGTGATGGACAGACATTCAGAGGAGGCAGAAAAACATACGATACTAAACTGCATCATTAACCACCATCTTTATTAGAGATGAAACGATTAATCGTGATTAATTGATTGTTAAAATAATCATCAACTAATCAATAATCATTAATTGGACTTTACAGTCTCTAAAAAAGGCACTTTGCTGAAAGAGCAGAAAAACAATTAAATTAAATAATAAACATTTTGAATTTCAGCTAAATCTGTAAATCTGTTCTGACTAAACTTCACATTCTAGAAATCACATTTTGTCTCCAGTTATTAATCCATTAATGCAATCAATAATCACCTGATCAGGCTGGATGGATGAAGGGATGGATGGATGAATGGACGAATGAATGAAGGAATGGACGAATGAATGGATGAAGGGATGAATGGATGGATGAAGGGATGGATGAATGGATGGATGTATGAAGGATGGATGGATGGATGGATGAATGGATGAAGGGATGGATGGATGGATGAATGAATGGATGGATGAATGGATGGATGAAGGATGGATGGATGGATGGATGAATGAATGGATGGATGTTAACAGCTGAATCTCTCTAATCATCAGCTTTACTCCCACCAGGTTTAGCTCAGATAGTCATTATTTCCTCTCTGAAAGCCAAATCTGCTCCAAACTGTTATAGTGAATTTATTCCCACCAGCAGCTTTTCGGGCGTCAACCGCGGCGACATTTCAGCCGTTTGAAGCGTCGAGCGCGTCCAACGGAGAACAATGGCTGACGCGTCTGACGCAGAGACCGTGGATGTAAACCAGACGCGCGAAACGCCGGGAGGAAGCAAAATGTCACGCGTCTGTATTCAAAGTCCACACGCGTGGAACTTGAAGCTTCCGGTTGAAGCTGCGTGTCAGGGCAGGTCATGAGGCGTCGGAGCCATTTTGTTCACTTTGGCCCATCGCCATAGATCCTCCCGCCGCTGCTAGCTGGATGCTAACGCTAGCTCCGCTGTTTCAAGTTCACGCGGTGCGCGCGCAGGCAAAGCAGTCCGTTACTTTTCCGTGATTTTCGCCGTTTTCTTGCTCTTTCGATCGTCCTGTTGCGTTTCCAGGCAGGAAACCATCTCTGACGTTTAGCATAGTTAAATACGACATGCAGCAAAGTGGATGTTCAGATGTACTCACCACTTGGAGCTGGCTTTCAAAGCGCCATCTGAAGAAGAGTCGTTATGATTTCAGTAAACCCGGTGCTTTGACATTAATACCCATACTGACCGCTCCCTGCTTCTGTAAGCCCACACGACCTGACCCGGTTTTACCCGAAGCGCAGGGTCAGCACTGATTAACCCCGTCTTCTCTGCGCTCCGCTGTTTTACTTTCTGTTGTCCACCATCGTAGGAAATTACTCCCTGATGCTTCTCGCTTATTGGTCAGACATCTTCTTCCGCTCCGAGGCTCACACTGCGCATGTCTCAGAGCGCCGCGTGCGAGTCAGAGGGGGGCGATGGCTGACAGCGGAAACAGAAACACGTAATTAATAAGTCGCGTTATTATTTTAATCGGTTTGTTTTTCATCCAGTGAAAACAAAGATGTTGATAAATAAACTGGACAATATGCTGGTAGTTTGGTGACATTTCCACGGTTGTGGTCTGGAAATAAAATCCCGAGTCCTCAGTGACAGAGACGAGACCCACAGAAAAAAACAACATTTTGTCCTTATTTGCAAATTTAATGACTTTCCATGACATAAAATGAAACTACATGACTTTCTAGATTTTGTATGACGGATACGGACGGACGGACGGTTGACTCCCTGCCACTGGTCCTGTTATCCTTGTTAATGAGTTTTATTTTCAAATAAAACATGTTTTTAATTTTTAGTCTGTATTAATAGTGTTATTATGAAAACTGAATTCCTGTTGTTCCGTTTCTCCAATAAAACAAACTGCTGCCGTTCAACAGAACATTAAATTGTTTTACAAGCTGTTTAAAAGTGTTACCTCTCAATTTTTATAGAACTAGCATTATTAAGCTGTAATCTTGTTTTTAACATAAAAGAACATTTTCCATTTAAAAATACTTTAGAGTTCAACTCAACACCAACATATTTGTCACATAAAAAGTTGCACACTTCTGTAATGATGAGGACTTTAGCTGGTTTTGATTTTTCCCAGATGTCTCCATTAAAGTAACGACAGTCAGGGTTAAAGTTAGTTTCATTTTCATCCTGAAGCGATTTCTGATTCGATAAACTGTGGCCTTGTTTCTGGATGGAACATTTAAAGGGCCAGTGTCATGTTTACATCGTGTTACATTATTATTCTCATCAAAAACAAACCAGCAGGTCTGTTTGTTTCTCTCATGTCTGTGAAATCTTTCACCCTTCATGGCAGCCGTTCAGCTGTCATAACGTCTTTGAGGCTAAGCTCCTCCCCACTCAGCTCCTTCAGACTAGCCAGCAGCAATTAGCAAACAGATGGTTATATAAGCTACTGCCAGGAGCAACGCTGGTAAAACGCTAAAGGGTTAACAGAGGAGCCATGTTGGGACGACTTCCTGGTGGTGGAGCTCCAGACAGAGCTGGAGTTTTTAAAGAGACAGACACCCCATTTGAAGGTGATAAATCAGGACGTCGATTTTCTTTTAAGTCATATTTGATATATGTCATTTTTATTACAACTAAAATATAGTTACTTGATTGTGTTATAAGAGCCTGACAAATACATAATGCTGCCCATTTAAGAGTTAGCAGAGCTGACCAGCTGCAGCTAGCTTGTTTCTGATTGGTTGTCTCTCGTATCCTTGCGCCTCCAGCCAATCCTGACTAAACATACAGAAACGTTTCTCCTGATTCACTCGCTGGTCTTGAATGTTGCACTAACCTTCTGAGTGGTTAGTTTATTTTGGAGAACATCGATAACTAAGGATTCGTCCTTCCTGCTCACCAATATCGACTAATTCTATTCAATTCCACGTTGATGTCTGCTTCCTGGACCAAAACCCCTCACCTCGTCCTGCAGCTCACCTTCTGTTTTCACCTTTCAGCCTCCATCTGCTCCCCTCCCCCACCTCTTTCTGTTCTGCATTAGCTGTGCAGGTTGTGGAGCGATCAGCATGCCTGATCACTGCCAGACCTGACCTCAGAGGAGATCGCAGGAGGAAAACGAGAGGCCATGAGGGTCAGCGGAGGGGAAGATGATGAAAGCTGGAAGCTGCTGGAGACAAAACATCAAAACTTATTTCATTGGTTTAAATGAAGAAAATGAGTTTTGGGTTTTTTATCGAATAAAACATCAAACGGCATCAATAGAGAAAGATTTGTAAAACAAATCTGAACGTCAGGTTAGCGTGAGCTGCAAGCTTTAGAGGCTCAACATGAAGCAGAAGGAAAATCCAAGAAATTGTCTGTAACTCCTGATTGGTATGAAATATAATTTAGATAAACGTCGACATTTCTGCAGAGTCTGAAGCGAAACTCAAGCCTGGAAGAGGATCCCGTTTCTCCTGGAAGAGTTCACATCTGATATGTGGGAAGTTCACTGATTTGGAGCAATTTGGTCCTTTCAAGCAGATTGAATCAGTTTTCCAGGGAAGCGAGAAGTGGGGAATGTTTCTGGATGTATTAACGATGGTGTGTCACTTCTGAGCAGTGTGACTGCTGCACCGCAGGAACGTCTGATCCACCGGGCTGCTTCTGAAGCACCGTGCGCTCCGCAAGTCACTCAGACGTAGCGTGAAGCAGCTTAATTTGGACCGTATTGGTTTTTAACGGCCTACGCGAAACAGATGGGTGTTGGGTTACATACAGCTCAATCAGGCAGAGAAAGGCTGGGCAGAGGAGAGACAGATGGGCCCAGATTAGCCTGGAAACTGACCCTCATCAGGTATTCACACCCCTGTTAACATGCCAGGTGTTTGTACTGGACGGCGCGAATAATCATCTCAAAACTTCTTCTACACATAATGTGACGTTTACTCTCAACATTTCAACTGAAAAACCAACTTTAGGAGGAAAAGGGCTGCGAGTCCAGCTCTCTGTCAGCGTTTCGACCAGGACGGCTCCTGTCAGGTGTTGGTGTGTCAGATTCAGTTCCAGCTGAAGCCTGGTTGGTTGGTTTGGATGTCTTCATCTTCCCTGAGGATCTCGGGTCAAACCCGACTGGGTTTCAGCGTTTTGATGTTCTTCCAGCGTCGTTACCATGCTGAAGGTTCATGCTTGGCTCCATCAGACCAGGACAGCCGCCTGGATGTTTTCTGTGGAAGGAAAGTCGAGGCACGTGGAGAACTTCCTGCAGCTCCAGCAGACTTACTGATCAGTTTTCATCACATTTACAGAAAAGTCCAGTTTCTGTTTCTCCAGCTGGTGTAATTCCTTGTTGAGTCCTGGATTCTAAACACCGCAGTGGCATTTTCTCTGGCTTTCTTCTCACTTACACTTTTAGAAAATTTAATCCTTCAGATTTAACTTCATTATAGCTGATGGTGTAAAACAAATCAATCAGCTGTCAAATAACCAAATAACCCAAATATTAACCAACCAACCAAACAATCTATTAATCAAATAACTAAATCAGTCCTTTAACCTTTATTAATATAACACTTTACAACATCCAAGTTGACTTCAGACAACTTCTCAGAGTGGACCAGAACGTGAATAAACCACAAAGTATTCTGCTGAGCCCTCATGGAACCAGATTACTGATCACTGGTTTCTACTGTACAATACTTTGTGATTTTATTTATGTGAAAAGCGCTTTGGAAATAAACTTTATTTGTTTATTTACTTCCCCCAACAGTTTTTCTTCAACAGATTTGTTTGTTCTGCACTTTATGAGCTGCAGAGCAAATTAAAGTTTTCAAATCCCATCATGGTCACATCAACAACAGTTATTACAGATTACTGATGATAAAATGTAAAGAAGAAGCAAATTCAAGCATATTGATTTTCAGGTTTTTACATTTAAATCTTTGATGTATTTGGTTGTATCAGATCCTATAGTATCAGATACGATAGTATCTGATACTATAGTATCAGATATGATAGTATCTGATACTATATATACTATATAGTATCAGATACGATAGTATCAGATATGATACTATCATATCTGATACTATATATACTATATAGTATCAGATATGATACTATATCTGATACTATAGTATCTGATACTATAGTATCAAATATAGTATCAGATATGATAGTATCTGATACTATAGTATCAGATACTATCATATCTGATACTATAGTATCAGATATAGTATCAGATACTATATCTGATACTATAGTATCAGATACTATCATATCTGATACTATCTGATCTGATCTGATATCTGATACTATATCTGATACTATCATATCTGATACTATAGTATCAGATACGATAGTATCTGATACTATATCTGATACTATCATATCTGATCCTATAGTATCAGATACGATAGTATCAGATATGATACAAACTACATTTCTGGAAACAATGTTGTGCTGCAGCACTGATGGTTATTAAAAACCACGTACACACGACTGTAAATGATGCAGAAACAAAAGGAAAGCCTTTGAAGACGTTTTATGGGAAAGAAAATGAGAAACACAACGAGTCTGTTTACAAGTAAACACCTTCAGTGGGTTTTGGATGGGGGTATGAGGGTGGAAATACTTTTATCTTCCATCTGAGAACAATCCATAACAATACTATGATTTATGTGATTCTGTCATTTTATTACTAATATAAACCACAATAAAGGTAGAAATTACTTCCAAACCGTGTGGCATTAATTTTTCCCCACATTCTTCTTCTTATTGGCTGCAGGTTTGCAGTTTTCTCTTTGACTGATCCGAATGTGAGCAGAGAGGTCAGAGAGTCCACCGGTCAGCGTCGCTGGACCAGATGGGTCCTGATGTCCGCCGTCCAGAATGGCAACAAATGAGATCTGGACGCGAGTCCTGGAGCACATCTGCAGCACAGCTGTCCTCACCGCCGGTGTCATCATCAGCGGCTCTCCCTCCTGCCTCACACCTCCAGACTAACCGTACGGCAGAGACTCAGACAACACAACCAACTTTAGGCTTTCAGCTTCAGGAACTACAAGGATGCAGCGAAATGGAAATACGCTTTTCAATAACAGCTAGCAATATTTTTGGTTAAAATGTTACTGTAGAGAGAGAAACCAGAAGACATGACTGAGGCTGCACAAATATAATAGTCAACACATTATTTTTCCATCTGGAACCTCATGAATCAGACGCTTCTCTTGGTCTACTGGGGGTTCATTTCTACTTCTGAACCAATCTGATGGGAAGCTGGAAATACTGCTGTTGTGTTCAAGCTGTGCTAAAAGTAATTAGCCTGTTAACAAAGCTAATCAAGCCTAAAATAGCATCTCAATGCTAATCACATAGCAGCGGCACAGACGTCCCCAACGTCAGCATCCAGTCCACATTTCTACAGAAGCTCCATGGATGACCAGCTTCCCGAAACTCTGGAAAGCTGAACGGCTGGACTAACACAATCTGATGAAGAACAGATTAAAAACTGTAAATATCTTTGTTGTTGAGCACATATGGTTCCCACAAGGTATTACAAACAAACACACACGCACTGCAAAAATGAAACTAGATGCGTATTGATGGTTTTAACTGGGCAAAATGTCTGTTGCTTATATAAAGAGTTTATAATGTAAAGCACTTCAAACTGTATTGTTTCTGAAATGTGCTACACAAATACAGTTGCCTTACTGATTTGCATTAAGTTCTTCTATACCGTATTAATATTTGATATGGTGGTGATGACAGAGATGCACATTGTGTTCTTCTCTCCCTGCCAGGTTGTTATTGTAAATAACAATATGTTCTTAATATCTCATCTGAATAAATAAACTAGTGTGGCACTAATTGGCATCAGGAGCTCATACTGAGGAAGCAGCAGTGATGCCGGGAACCAGACGTCCTGTTTCCTTCCTCTTTCCAAACCTCTGCTTTAGTCACAACGAAGGACAAGAAGGTTCTGTTCAGCCGAATTGAAGCCCATTAAGGCTCAAAGTTCATGCTCCGTTTTATTCGTTTCTAGGAAATAAATCCCATCAGGAGGCGAGGATGCAGCTGGGGTCACAGCTGCAGCAGGTTAGCAGAGGCGCTCCATCAATAACCGGCTGCAGATACACACAGACACACACTCATCCCCGCCCAGACGGCGCTGCCGGCCCGTCAGCCCGGCCCGTCACTCGTAAAGTCACACGTCCGGGTTTCCTGCCGGTAAACAACCGCCATGTGGATCTGATGGAGGTCTGCCTCAGTAAACACCTCCTGAATCAGAACCGGGTGGAGTCGTAAAAGCGGCTTTGATAAGGGCGCGCAGCGGACGGCGCTCCGCGTCAGGCAGGACGCCGGATATTTAACAAGCTCTTACACGTTCTGTTTTGACAAGTTGACAATAAAATTGTTCTCGTCAGAAAGAAAAAATCAAATCAGCTCCTCGCCTCGCCAAATGTTTTCACAATATGCAGCTTTAATCATTTCAGAAACATGTGTGAAAACGTACAGAACCCGTCCCGCCACTAAAAACAACAACTTTTTATGACTGCTGACAGATTTGGCCCAAGAACCAGAACTGAAACCATTCCGTAGTTTGATTCCTCCAGAAAGAGTCCCGGCTCACTTTGTTTAGGAAAGACGGCCATCATTCCTGAAATGAACGTTTATAACAAAAACCAGGTGAAAACGTTCAGAATGACTTGATGTCGCCTGTTTATTTACCTCCAAATGTCATAAATTCTTCAGTAATTTATTGTTTAGAGTTTAATTTGTTTTATTAGATCACCACAGTGAGACACTGTGGGAAAAGGTTTTATGTCCTTTAGCTGAGGAATCAGAGACAACGAGTTATTTACAGCTCAGTCTCAGACACGAAAAAAAGCTTCTGATTCATTCAGGCTGCGGCTCGGAGAGAGAGAGCAAGACTTTCAACAGATAACAGGAAGACTGAACAGATTAGGGCTGGAATCGACCATTAGATTAGTCCAATTATCCCGATTATTCTAAGGAGTAATTGATTAATCAAATATTTTGATGATTAATCAAAAAAAAATGGCCATGTTTCATTTAGTAACTTAAGCTTATTTCATACAATATCAGAAAATGTAAATACATAGCTTAATTCCTTTTTTTTAATGAGAAAATAAACATTTTGTTGCCTAAAATGCAATAACAGCATTTCTTCATTTGTAGCAAAGGTTGAATCTGCAGCTAAAACATCCTTCAGACATCAACATGGGAAAAGCTCAGGACTTTCTGCTGATGGAAACTCCTGAGCTTTTCTCAACACCAACGCAGTGTTGAGCTGACCTGGGGGTCAATGTTTGGATGGCAGGAAAAGGGAGAAATGTTACAGAATCTGAACCAGGTGAAGCTAAAACTTCCACTTAGGTAGAACAGATTTATAAACAAAGAAAGTTTTTATCTTAAGTGAAAAATTGATATAATTTTTGTGCAAAATGGTCTTTTTGAAGTATTGTATTTCAAAAATTGATTAATCATTCCAGCTCTAGAACCGACAACAGCAGGCTAGCAGTAGCATTAGCTCTGCTAACCTTGCTAAAAATGCTAATTGCTAACATAAAGACAGTTAAAAATGTGAACTCTTATTATGTCTGTAACAGTTTTAGAATAAATGCTCCCTCACACAGTGTGACATCACCTCTGCTCCTAATAAAAACAATCAATCCATTTCCTGAAGAGAACAGAGATCATTATTCCCTGATTGGTTTAAAGCTGCTTCACCTGAACCAATGAAACGATGCTAGATGACCTACTGACCCCATCCGACATATCTGGACTCATCATAGCAGCATCCAGCTTACAGGAGGGAAACCAGATTCATCATGGATCAGCGGGCCGGAGGAGAGGTTGAGATGCGAAGGATTTTATTTCCTGTTGTAATAATTACTGAGCGACTGACAGAGGAAGAGCCATCACTCCTCCTCTTCATCGCTCACGGATCAAAAGAAGTCCAGCTGGTAGTGATCCCAACTCCACATGGTGGGCGGCAAGCCACACGCACACGCACACACACACACACACACACACACAGACACACACACACAGACACACACACACACACACACACACACACACACACATACATACACACACATACACACACACACACACACACACACATACATACACACACATACACACACACACACACACACACACGCGGTAGTCAGGAGCTAAGAGCAGAGCGTGTGTTTACAGGCTTGTGTGATACATGAAGTGTGTGTGTTTGTACTGCTGAACCCTTTGGTGCCTTTTCACCATAAGGTCAAAGGTCAGCAGAGCAATCAAAGCCAGCTTCCATCTGTTAGCTGCTCAGACACGACCTGGGTGTCCCTGCTGCTGGTTTCTCTCTCACTGTGTGTGTGTGTGTGTGTGTGTGTGTGTGTGTGTGTGTGTGTGTGTGTGTGTGTGTGTGTGTGTGTGTGTTCAGCCTGCAGCCACGCTCGGGCCCTGCAGGAATCCCTCATCAAACATGGAGGACGTCCGAGGTGTCGGGTCTGTCAGAACCTGCAGGCGAACCAACCAGCCAGGTTCCTGATTAACTAAATATTTAGGTTTTTAAATCAACCAAAAGCTGCAGACAGTTCATGTGTAAAAAACCCTGAAAAGATGAATTTTCAATAAATGAGCCACAGACGTTCTTTTCTCTGCTCAGATGTGGATTTTCTGCCTCACTGCAGCGTGGACACACACAGAATGATGATTTACAACTTTAACCACAACTGTCTCATTAACCACTGCAGCACATTAACATGTCAGAATCAACATAAGCAAAATTAACTGACTTCCTGTAATAAGTCTACAGCTA
>NC_088839.1:32906773-32911773 GCF_904066995.2 Poecilia reticulata | reverse complement strand
TTTGCAGACATTCATCTCCTGGGAAATGAAACTGTTGTTGTTTTACAGTAGTTACCTAAAAACGAACAAACTGTGAGACCTGAAGGCTGTTGGGTTTCATGCTAGCATGTTTCAGTAGCAGTTTAAGCTCTTCTAACGTTATTATTATTATTATTAGAGGTGCAGAAGAAAATATTTTCCACAGAGCATCACAATAAATAGTCCTGGAAATACTGAATTGATTCAAAAAGCTGGAAGACTGATTTTAGTCTGCTTAGATTTGTCTTTGCTATTTTTTAATTAAGAAAAAGTAAGGAGCTAAGCTAAACTAATTCTAATCATTTAAGTTACAGAATTTAATTCACAAACCTCATTTTGCTTAAATATAAAGAAAAACACATAGAATTATTTAGAGAAAGTCCCTTTTAAAAAGGATCCAGGACTAGTTCAACATGTTGGCCTAAATATGTTGCAATTTTCCTATTATACACCAAAACTCATAAAATGTACGTCTTTTGTTATGTTTGTCACCCATGGAGGCCGCCATTTTTCACCGCTGGGTTGATGACGTCATCAGGTCCATTCTGTACCGGAGTCCACAGAGTAAACAGGAAGGCTAACTTTACCCCAGTAGCTGTTGATCATACTGGTTTGACTGGTGTCATTTTACATAATGCCACACGGCGTCACTACCGGCTGTGATAAAACATGGAAGAAAGGAGAGCGCAGTGACGAAGGACCTAATCTGGACCCCGGACATTTCTCCACCACACTTTGACCCATTTATACCAGCAGAACCAACGAAGCTAACAGGTGATGCTACCTTAACGAGCTAAAATAAATGCCGAGCTGAGGCAGGCGGAGCTGGACGCTCTTTGAGATGCTAACAGGAGCTACTGCCTGGGTGCTGACATCACCGATCCGACTGGATCCATGGAGGTTCGGTGTCGGTGGTGATTAAGTCCGGTGTGGCTGTTGCCACCGAACCGAACGCTAAGCAGTTCAGCCGATGCCGAACCGGACACATCGGTACAGACGCGGGAGAAACTCAAAGACAAGCAGCGCTAATGGAGCTAACACTACCGGTACCGGTACTGTAAAACCCTGCTGCCTAACTGGACCCAGAGCTACAGAACCACTTACCGGATCACAGTGACCAGAGGTGGTGAGTCTCATTGTTTCATGATGAACCTTCCTCTTCCTCTTCCTGTTTGCTCCTCCTCTTCATCACCTCTGGTTAGTTCTAAGTTCTGATCGGGTTCAATGAGGTCCGGTTCAAATCAAAGAGGCTTAATAACGGTACTGATCCCTGTTGGAGGAGCCAGGCAGTTGGACCTTTACACGTCATTTACCCAGAATGCATTGCAGCGTGAACAACATGGCGACATTCCTGTGAAAATATTTAAAAATTCATAAAAACTAAATAACCTACAGTATTATTTATGTGTTGTTTTTACATCTGAGATAAATATTTCCCAAATAAGATCTATTTTTATAACTAGTGGTAGTTCCCTTTAAGAAACCTCTTCCTGTTAAAGCAGAACCAGCAGAACCTGCCATTATTATTATATTAGTGGAAAATACATACATTTTATGAAACTGCTACGTTTTCTCACAAGCAAAACTCCAAACTATTTCCTGAAGACTAGCAGTGGGATTTGGTTAAACCTTTTAATCAAGTTAATTTCTGCAGTTAAATAATTGCATTTTAATCAGTTGTGCGTCAGATTTATAGCTGTACCAGAAACATCAAACAAATGTTCCGGCTTGAGGATTTTGTACATATAAAAAAAACAAATGTGATTAATTTTGTTAAATTTTAACACATTAAAATCAGAACCAAACAGAATCGACTCCCAGCTCTCAAGGGAACATGAAAGTTCCTCCTGCAGCTAAAGATGGACCGGACCAGAACTTTACGTCTTCAATAAGGTCCAAAGTTTCTCTATTTGGACTAAAACACAACAAGCTGAAGGGAAACGTCACTGAATCAGCTAAAGCCCAAATCCAGCTGCATGGTTCCGGAACGAGATGCAGCAGCACATTGATGGTACCATCCTGACCCGATGGTACCGGGTTTCCATGCGCATTCAGGTACATCTAGAACACTAGACCGTCTAAACATCAGAACAACTCAAACAGAAAACAGAAAAAGCTATAAAGATGTTCAGAGGCTGTGAAAACGTTTTGCTGTCACGAGTTAAAGACCCTGATGTGAACCTAGTAACAGGAGGACTTTATTCTGAAAGGATCAGAGGAAGTGCCACTAACAAAATTCATGCTGAAAACATTGGAGCATCAAACAAAGTCCTTCTGTCTCCTCTCATCCACAGAGCTGCTCTTTGTCCGTCCGTCCTCCCCCAGTAAAACCAGTAAGGAATGCACTCCCGCCCCCACGCAGCACCACACACCTGCAGGGCACCTGAGGTCAAAGGGCGCGCTCACATGCATGAGTGCCGCTGCTCCCCCTCCAACCACGGAGCCGCTGAGAAAGTCATTAGCAGAAGTCGTTTGTCCAGAGATTAGGAAGCTAAGCTGGTAAATAAAGTGAAGCTATCAGCCGGCCAGAGGGACAATGGAGACCGGTGGAGACAGTGAGAGCGGAGAGAGAGAAACACACTCAGAGCAGAATTAGGAGCTGCTTTGCTGGGCGATCATTAAGAGCTGAGGAAAGTCAAACATGGCCGCTGCTGCCAGCAGTCAAACATGGCCGCCGGCGGCAGCTTGAGATCCGGCTGCTGCAAAACAAACACAGAAGAAGAATGGAGGCACTTCCATTTCTTTAGAGGCTCAGAGAGGAACGGCCATTCAGAGGGACACAGCTGCTGCGCACGCACACACACACACACACACACGCCCATGTGCACGCGCACACACACACACACACGCCCATGTGCACACGCACACACACACACACACACACGCCCATGTGCACACGCACACACACACACACGCCCATGTGCACGCGCACACACACACACACACGTGTTCACGCACACACACACCGGTCTGAACATGGGGAGGAAACCTGAATTTTTCCAGCTGCAGTGGGATGCAGATCAACGCATCGGGCCGAAAACGTTGGTCCGATATTTGCAGGTTTTCTTCTTAATGCAACAGATAATTAAATATTTCAGCAAAATCGTTGACATGCAGATTCAAGAACCTAATTTGGCACAAATGCAACTTGAAAATTCAAGATGGCCGCCATGGTCATGAAGGAAAATAAATTTTTGCACCACTAAGTGAATGCGATTGGGGTCAAATCACAGCCCTCACATTTTGAACCATAGAAGTCATAAATAATTTCTTGATCTTTTGTTTCCTTTTTCTGGCGGCCATTTTTCAAAATGGCCGCCATGATTGTAATGAAAAATATGTGCTTGCATTATAATCAGCTGGAGTTCTTGCCAGTGTTGGAGACAGCTAGCCAGAGAGTTAGCTTCAATAAGTGTTTATTTGTTAAAGCTCAAATAGCTAAGCTAATGCTAATCTACTAGACACTGGTGGAAAATGAACAGAAGCTAACACGAAACCATTAAAGATCTGAAACAAGTAGCTATGCTAATTCTAAACTGCTGCGCATGTGAAAAATCAGAAGAGCTAACGCTAAGCACCGAGACGACCAGAGAGACCGTCATCACCAAACGTCAGTCGGACGACCAACTTAGAAAACAACATTTTTACAAACATCACCTCAAAGTCAAATCTCAGACCAAAAGTCAAAGTGTTTTCTCGAGTCTTTGCCCGTAAGCCCAAGTCCAGCCTTCAGGTCAAAGGTCAGAGGTGACTATGAAGTCTTTGTGCTGGCGAGACTCGTTTCTCCCGACTGAATCGTTTCTGATCCATTAAATGGTTAAATATTCATTCAGCTGCTGTTTGGCTCTTTCAGATCATAAACGGTCTGTATTAAACATAATTAATTGTTTTATCACGTTTATTTTCAGCCTCATTTCGTCAGACGAAGTCAGCAGCTGCGTTTCCAATCACCACTTAATTTAGCAATTTGGCATTTTATAAATAAATCTGATTAATAGAACTAAATAGGTTTTCTGTTTATTTAGCATAATCTGCGATGAAAAAACTTTTTCTACATCACATGATCAACAACAGGATGTTGCTACTGGCAGAAACCACGAAGAAGACAAAGAAGACAGGAAGTGGTAGGAGGAGGATGAAGTGGCGTGTTTTTTAACCACTTATTGTGTTTAGATACTTATTGAATCTAAATTTTCTCTCGAGGGATTTTAATTTTCTTAGTTTATGGAAATACAGGAGCTGTGAAACAGTTTTTATTGAACATTCTCAGAATATGGACTACGTTTTGCGAACATTTGTGAGGAAACGCAGCTGCTGCGTCTCTGAGTGTCCTGTCCTCAGTCAGAGGGACGAAGGCGTCCAGGATGTGAACCAAAAGCTGCAGAGTTCAATTAAAGCGAGTGTGTGTACTCAGGGCCGAGAGCTTTTAAACAAACGGATGAAGGAGACACTTCTGAAGAGACTCAATATTTGGACAGAGATGGACAGACAGAGAAACAATGTCCATGTTTCCTCCTGCGGATCCAAAGTTTTCCTTTCCCAGGACCAGAGAGCCGGCCGGCCGGTAAGCCGCGTCGGAGCCGAGTCCCGTCCGTTACGATTAGCCGAGTCAGAGATCCGACCCGCTCCAATTATGCTCATTAGTCCTAAAAGCGGGCCGGCCGCTTTAATGGCCGACCCGCCGCAGAAGCACTTTGTTCTGCTGCTTCGCTCAAACTGGAAGCAATTTTCCTGCAGCGCATTATCAACAACCGCTGCCTAAAAATCTCTAATTGCTTCATTTTTATCAGGTTTTACAGAAAAATGTTTGAAAGTCGGCAATCGGGCGGCTTTCAGTGGAGGAAACGGCGTTTTAATCAGTCGGGGGTAAAATAAAAAACATTTTTACCGAAACACATTTTTAAGGTTGATCAGATGTTTTTATCAGTAACGACTTTCTGTTTCTCTGGGGAAGAAACAAATGCAGCACGCTGTGTGAGC
This sequence comes from Poecilia reticulata, assembly GCF_904066995.2. Lineage (NCBI taxonomy): Eukaryota > Metazoa > Chordata > Actinopteri > Cyprinodontiformes > Poeciliidae > Poecilia > Poecilia reticulata. Next base: position 32,906,775 of record NC_088839.1, on the reverse strand, counting down.
GA
>NC_088839.1:32881773-32901773 GCF_904066995.2 Poecilia reticulata | reverse complement strand
GGAAGAATGTATTCATAGAAAAAAAACCTAACCCTAATCTTAAAGATGTTTTAAGGCCTTCACTTTAGAAACCTAAATTTAAGACTTTTTAAAAATGTGCAGACACCCTGGTGTCCAAGTGACAAAGCAAAACAAATTTATCAGTGAAACAGTTCTTTTCCTCCCACTACATCATGCGTGCTGCTCTGTGAGGCGACCCCGGGGTGTGAATACTTTCTGCCTACACTGAGAAGAGACCGAACAAAACCGGCAGTCATAAAGTTTGGTGACGGAGCCGGAGAACCGCGCGCACTGGAAGGAACTCCAGTTATCCCAAAAATCCCAGAGGCCAACCAGGCGGATTGTCTCTGCGTCGCAGCCGAGCGTCTGAAACGTGACCTAAAACTTCCAGACCGTCAGAGAAACCTGAGAGAGAAGAACCAGAACCAGAGGGAACTTCCTCACAACAACCGGCCTCCAAACAGAAACTCATCAGGAAAAACCTTCAGAGATCCACGTTTACATTTCACCCCAAGAAATGAAACCAAAACAAAAGCAGGGATGAGAGACGGAGCTGCAACGGCTCCAACCAGAACCCGGCTCTGTAATTACACTGATACGTTTTAAATGATGAGCCTGGAATGCACACACACACACACACACCCGGTGTCTGCCGCTCCAGACTTGGCGGGCCTTCAAAGCGGCTCGTTTGGAGCCTCGTTCCCGTCACTCGGATCTGTCCGTGAGCGCGGTGGGTCCGGCGTTCCAGGAAATGAGACGGGGGGCGCTAATGAGCTAATTAAAGTCAGAGCGTCCTCCAGAGACACAGGGACGACCTCAGAGGCGGCATCGGTTCGCCGCCTCTCACAACCAAATAAGTGAAATTCTTCCAGCCTCTAAACGTCCCACAATCCTTTGTGTGTGAGAGCGTGATGTCAGCGACGCCTCAGGACCGGAAGCGATTGGGTTTTACCGCTTTTGTTTCCAAACTTTCTGACTCAAAGTGTCTTTTCGATCAGGTTATTAATATGCAGATTTGGTTTGATGTGTTTGTGCAGCAAAATATTTTAGCTACATGATGCAGCTAGGACAGATAGCTGGGGGGGGTCTGCGGGTGTCGTTTGTGAGCATAAAGTTCATTAAGGAGGAAAAAGCTTCCTTTACTGGAGGTTTTACATCTACTAATGTTAAGTTATTAACATCCACTTTCTCCAAACCACCAACTGGATCACAGACTGTGTTTTCTCTTTGTGTCTGAGCCAAACGAACAATGTTTGCCTGCATCGTTTCTACCTTTAGCATTATTAGCTTGTAGCGGAATTTAAATCCAAACTAAATGTTGTTGTGAGAAACTGACTCAAAGCGTTTGGTTTGTGTGACCAACTGCCTTTTTGTGTGTATATAGTATTTTTGCATAATCCAGATATGTCTGCAATAGTCTTCTTAGTTTAACAGCTAATTTTCATTTATGTGAACACAGCAGATCTTGATGCTCAATTCCAAATATTTTTTGTTTAAATAGTTTTTCTGTTATTCACTCTATCAATGAATACAACTACAATCAGACTTGTTTTTAAGCAATCAGCAATAAAAATACACACAAGAGCAACGAAACCGTCCCCCAGTGGTGATCTGTTTACAGCAGTAAAGATGGCTGCCGCAACGCTCTGTTTACAGCAGTAAAGATGGCCGCCGCAGAGCTCTGTTTACAGCAGTAAAGATGGCCGCCACAGCGCTCCGCTTACGGCAGTAAAGATGGCCGCCGCAGCGCTCCGCTTACGGCAGTAAAGATGGCAGCCGCAGCGCTCTGTTTACGGCAGTAAAGATGGCCGCCGCAGCGCTCTGTTTACGGCAGTAAAGATGGCCGCCGCAGCGCTCCGTTTACGGCAGTAAAGATGGCCGCCGCAGCGCTCTGTTTACGGCAGTAAAGATGGCCGCCTCAGCGCTCCGTTTACGGCAGTAAAGATGGCCGCCGCAGCGCTCCGCTTACGGCAGTAAAGATGGCCGCCGCAGCGCTCCGTTTACTGCAGTAAAGATGGCCGCAGCAGCGCTCCGTTTTCGGCAGTAAAGATGGCCGCCGCAGCGCTCTGTTTACGGCAGTAAAGATGGCCGCCGCAGGGCTCCGTTTACGGCAGTAAAGATGGCCGCCGCAGCGCTCCGTTTACGGCAGTAAAGATGGCCGCCGCAGCGCTCCGTTTACGGCAGTAAAGATGGCCGCCGCAGCGCTCCGTTTACGGCAGTAAAGATGGCCGCCGCAGCGCTCTGTTTACGGCAGTAAAGATGGCCGCCGCAGCGCTCTGTTTACGGCAGTAAAGATGGCCGCCGCAGCGCTCCGTTTACGGCAGTAAAGATGGCCGCCGTAGTGCTCCGTTTACGGCAGTAAAGATGGCCGATGCAACACTGGAACTGGAGGACATTTTAAATAAAACAACAGAAACGACAAATAAAGTTAATTATTAAGTCTCTGTAAACTAAATTGTTCAGTTGAGACCAAAACTGCAGACTGAAAACTTTTATCATCCAGATTTTGATAGAAAGAGAAAAACAACAAGTCATGCAAACGTAAATTATTGAGCTGGTTTTAATTTCCAATGCGATTAATTGATTTATTGGTTATTGCCACCGGCCTTTTCAGAAGCTTTTCAGATTTTCAGATCCAGTTTGACTCGACAATCCTTCTCCTTTCCAAACTGAGATCTGTGCAGTTTGTGATGTAACTGATTTCTAATAATAATGACGGTCGGTTAATCGTGTTACCTTCGGTTGCTGCTGGTCGTTTTCACACATCCAACTGAATCCAGGATCAACTTGGGGCTTGAATTGTCGCACAGATTAACGTTGTTCCAACATGAACATGTGGCCATGAGGAAAATGTCTCCTGTAACATTTCTGCCTGAAATCATTGGTGTTGATTTGGTTTCTGGGTCCAACAGGAGGAAACAATGTGCTGACAAGCTGCTCAGTCAGCTCCCTCATCCAAAGGAAAACATTTATTCAGGCTTTCGCCGCCATTTGTGTGCCACTGTGGTTTCTGAGTAATGGATTCTGGTTAATCCCCAGATTCACACCAAGTTCCTGAGTCACCAGCAGAAAACCACAGGATGCTGTGGATCTGCTGCCACAGGATGCTGTGGATCTGATGCCACAGGATGCTGTGGATCTGCTGCTGCCACAGGATGCTGTGGATCTGCTGCCACAGGATGCTGTGGATCTGCTGCCACTGGATGCTGTGGATCTGCTGCCACAGGATGCTGTGGATCTGCTGCCACTGGATGCTGTGGATCTGATGCCACTGGATGCTGTGGATCTGCTGCTACCACAGGATGCTGTGGATCTGCTGCCACTGGATGCTGTGGATCTGCTGCCACTGGATGCTGTGGATCTGCTGCCAGTGGATGCTGTGGATCTGCTGCTGCCACAGGATGCTGTGGATCTGCTGCCACAGGATGCTGTGGATCTGCTGCCACTGGATGCTGTGGATCTGCTGCCACTGGATGCTGTGGATCTGCTGCCACAGGATGCTGTGGATCTGCTGCCACAGGATGCTGTGGATCTGCTGCCACAGGATGCTGTGGATCTGCTGCCACAGGATGCTGTGGATCTGCTGCCACAGGATGCTGTGGATCTGCTGCCACTGGATGCTGTGGATCTGCTGCCACAGGATGCTGTGGATCTGCTGCCACAGGATGCTGTGGATCTGATGCCACAGGATGCTGTGGATCTGATGCCACAGGATGCTGTGGATCTGCTGCTGCCACAGGATGCTGTGGATCTGCTGCCACTGGATGCTGTGGATCTGCTGCCACTGGATGCTGTGGATCTGCTGCCACTGGATGCTGTGGATCTGCTGCCACTGGATGCTGTGGATCTGCTGCCACTGGATGCTGTGGATCTGCTGCCACTGGATGCTGTGGATCTGCTGCCACAGGATGCTGTGGATCTGCTGCCACTGGATGCTGTGGATCTGCTGCCAGTGGATGCTGTGGATCTGCTGCCACAGGATGCTGTGGATCTGCTGCCACAGGATGCTGTGGATCTGATGCCACAGGATGCTGTGGATCTGCTGCTGCCACAGGATGCTGTGGATCTGCTGCCACTGGATGCTGTGGATCTGCTGCTGCCACAGGATGCTGTGGATCTGCTGCTGCCACAGGATGCTGTGGATCTGCTGCTGCCACAGGATGCTGTGGATCTGCTGCCACAGGGTGATGTGGATCTGCTGCTACCACAGGATGCTGTGGATCTGCTGCCACAGGATGCTGTGGATCTGCTGCCACAGGATGCTGTGGATCTGCTGCTGCCACAGGATGCTGTGGATCTGCTGCCACTGGATGCTGTGGATCTGCTGCCACAGGATGCTGTGGATCTGCTGCTACCACAGGATGCTGTGGATCTGCTGCCACAGGATGCTGTGGATCTGCTGCTGCCACAGGATGCTGTGGATCTGCTGCCACTGGATGCTGTGGATCTGCTGCCACAGGATGCTGTGGATCTGCTGCTGCCACAGGATGCTGTGGATCTGCTGCCACTGGATGCTGTGGATCTGCTGCTGCCACAGGATGCTGTGGATCTGCTGCTGCCACAGGATGCTGTGGATCTGCTGCTGCCACAGGATGCTGTGGATCTGCTGCCACAGGATGATGTGGATCTGCTGCTACCACAGGATGCTGTGGATCTGCTGCCACAGGATGCTGTGGATCTGCTGCCACAGGATGCTGTGGATCTGCTGCTGCCACAGGATGCTGTGGATCTGCTGCCACTGGATGCTGTGGATCTGCTGCCACAGGATGCTGTGGATCTGCTGCTGCCACAGGATGCTGTGGATCTGCTGCCACAGGATGCTGTGGATCTGCTGCTGCCACAGGATGCTGTGGATCTGCTGCCACAGGATGCTGTGGATCTGCTGCCACTGGATGCTGTGGATCTGCTGCCACAGGATGCTGTGGATCTGCTGCTGCCACAGGATGCTGTGGATCTGATGCCACAGGATGCTGTGGATCTGCTGCCACTGGATGCTGTGGATCTGCTGCTGCCACAGGATGCTGTGGATCTGATGCCACAGGATGCTGTGGATCTGCTGCCACAGGATGATGTGGATCTGCTGCTGCCACAGGATGCTGTGGATCTGCTGCCACAGGATGCTGTGGATCTGCTGCTGCCACAGGATGCTGTGGATCTGCTGCTGCCACAGGATGCTGTGGATCTGCTGCCACAGGATGCTGTGGATCTGCTGCCACTGGATGCTGTGGATCTGCTGCCACAGGATGCTGTGGATCTGCTGCTGCCACAGGATGCTGTGGATCTGCTGCTGCCACAGGATGCTGTGGATCTGCTGCCACTGGATGCTGTGGATCTGCTGCCACTGGATGCTGTGGATCTGCTGCCACAGGATGCTGTGGATCTGCTGCTGCCACAGGATGCTGTGGATCTGCTGCTGCCACAGGATGCTGTGGATCTGCTGCCACTGGATGCTGTGGATCTGCTGCCACAGGATGCTGTGGATCTGCTGCTGCCACAGGATGCTGTGGATCTGATGCCACAGGATGCTGTGGATCTGCTGCCACTGGATGCTGTGGATCTGCTGCTGCCACAGGATGCTGTGGATCTGCTGCCACAGGATGCTGTGGATCTGCTGCCACAGGATGATGTGGATCTGCTGCCTCAGCAGCAGCTTTACATGTTTTCATGACGTTAGTCTGGACAGGTTTAAACTTCTCTAATTCGCTTTGCTCACATTGCACGTCTCTCACAGGAAGAGCTTTCTGACAAGCATGCAGACGATAAGACATCAACAGATGATTATTAATCGATTATTCTCATGATTTATGGAAAAATCATACTATGGAGGTTTTTCAGTTAACCTTTCAATCTTTTTCATACAATATTAGAAATACATCAAAATGCAAATAATTCAGTTCCTTTTTGAAGCCAGAAAATAAATATTTTCTCACCTAAATTGCAGTAAGATCATTTTTTCATCATTTGTAGAATCTGCAGCTAAAAAGTCCTTCATGATCAACATGTGAAAACTTTCTGCTGCTCTGGTGATTATTTATAATCTCATTAATAATCACATGCAAAACAGAACAAAATAGAATATACTTTATTGATCCCAACGGGGAAATTTCTTATTTGTTGAAAGCTACTCATTCTGTATATATATATATTACAAACTTTGTAATAAATACAAAGTTTGTAATATATATATATACCTAAGAGTAATCATTTCAAAATGACTAGATATAAACAAATAAACAAACAAATAAATAAGCTATCACATGCCATATATTAGCAAAGAAAACCTTTGAATCAGCACAGACTGGGGCGTCGTGAAGCCTGATGGCAACAGGCAGAAACGATTTTCTGAGGCAAAATGAGTCTCTGCTGCTGCATCCGACCTGCAGGTCATTTAGCAGATTAACAGGTGATCAATCTATTAATCACCCGTTAGAAGGTGATTAATAGCAGATTTTATTTTTTACAGAATTTGAGCCAGGTGAAGTAGTTCTGGGTTGAACATATTTAAATGAAAAATGTTTATATTTTTCGTACAGTTTTGACTTATTTACAGCTCTGTGTTGTTCTTACAGCAAATGATTCATCCATTACTAAAGTAGTAGTCAATAATCGATTGATCGCTATCAGTCTCATCTTTTTATACACACAAGCAGCTGTTAAACTGAAATCCTTTCCTGCCATCGTTCTGGCGCCCGCTCTGACGCAGCGCCCGCTCAGCGGTTTGAGTCCTGGTTGTTGCTCTGACCTCCGTTGTTCCTCCGTCTCTCTGAATCTGCAGGGTTTATTCCTGTGCTGCTGACGCTTCGGTGCCGTTCGACCCAAACTCGGCTCTACATCACATATCTGCGTGTTTTTCTTTCTCCCTCCCACAGAAACTTTATCTGCTCACAGCAGAAAATGCCTCATGAATCATGAACCACAGTTATTTCATTTATTTATACAGGAACTAATGTTTTCAGGACTTTTTCTCTCCATGCATATAACCAATGCACTAAAGCTGATGTATGAAATCTGAGTGAATTATTCTCCAATTCCAGCCTGGTGACATCAAAACAATCAGTTTTCATTTTCCCAGCATATCTGAACCAAACTGGCTGTGGATGTAAACACAATAATCAGGCTGATCATAACAAACCGTGTGGAGAGCTGAAGGCCTCTTCACACTGAGGACGACCATCATCATCATCATCATCATCATCATCATCATCATCGCTGAGCTGCTCTCAGGTCATGTACACCCGGAGCCTCCGTCCTGTTTCCACATGGCTGACGGAGCAAAAGCCTCAGATTCAGATGAAACGACGCTGACGTCATTTCAGATGTTTCCATGGATACGACTCGCACTGCATTTCTGAAACGGTTCACGTTTTCACGCCGCTACCATGGAAACGAGGAGCTAAAACGCAACAAAACTGGGGATGCACCGATCCACTCTTTCATTTCCAGTACCGATATCTGAGGTTTGGTATCGGCCGATACAGAAAAGTAACACATTTAAAATGTTTCTGTTTTAAAAAAAAAAAACATAAATGTAGTGAATTAAAAATGTATTTAATAACTCTCCACCAGTGCAGCTCAGTTAAAAACACCAACAGCTTCATAAAGTTTGGTCAAACATGTAAAACCAACTTTAACTCGTTAAGTCAGAGCAGTTAGGAGAGGAAAATTAATTTGACTAAATTGGTCAAATATGTTAAAAAAAAAAAACTGCAGCAAATCTTCCAAATGTTTCATAAAGTGCAACTAGAAATTCTAAATATAATGCAAAATAAATAAAACATAACATAGAATCAGACTGAATAGATCCGCTCTTATGGAATGGGAACATTGATCCCTGATCTAGAATTGTTTTCAATATCGGGATCGATACAGATATTAATATAATCTCTAAACAAAACATTTGCATTTTGCTGACGTCAGGTAAACATACCTGACGTCTGCAGCATGGCTGTACATTCGTCACGTAGAGGCAGCAGATTTCCCTGACTGCTAAGCAGCTAATGCTAGCACTGACCTCATGCTAAGCTATGCAAATGCTCTGTCTGCGCTGACGAAGACCCGCTTCCACCGAACCCTCCGAGTGGCTCCAACTGAAGGCAGAACGACCCATTTTCTGATTTACTCGCATCAGAGTTATGTCACCACATGGGGGCGCTCATACAGCATCAAACTTTAATCACTGAATGCTTGTTTGTTTAATCTTTATTCCACCAGGAACATCCAGCTCACATTAAAAATATGTTGAATCGTGGCACACAGAGGTAAGAGAACGTTCATAGCAACAACAGAAAAAGCTTAAATTAATGAAATATTCCTCAGTTAAAACATTCGCAGACGGATGATTCAGCCCTAGTGACACCAGCAACTTCTGGTTTATTTATTTCTGCGACTGAAGAGAAGCAGAAAACTGAAAGGATTTATTTCCAAACTCAGTTTGGACTTTAGGCCCCAAAAGCAACAAAAATAATTTCCTCCGGTGGATTTTTTGTTTTTAAAATCAGAAAATAGGAAGGATCACTGCAAAGGTAACATACCCAGTCCTGACGCAGCTCAACTCTGTAACCAGACCAACTTCAAGTTCCACAAAATGAAACTGATTCCTTTCAGTTTACAGTAACACAGCATGAATTTTGTGACAGGAAGCAGAAAACTGCAGCGTTAGGCATCAGGTTTTGTTCTTCGTTCTCCTTTACCTGCCTCCAACACGCAGCGGTCCGGCCAGCCAGGAAGAGCTGCAGCGATTCGTGGCTGCAGGATGTGAAGTGGCTCATTGTTTCCTGTGAAGAGCCTGCGGTGGCTCAGCCTTATATAGCGAAGCTACAAATTAGCGGGCAGGCCTCTGGAGCCTATTGTCTCTGGATGAAACAAACCGGTCGCAGACACACACTCAAAGCCTCGGGTTCAACCGCAGGGCTGATGCTGCGCTTGTAAAAATGACCAGAATGCAGGATGACAAGTTCAGGGAGAACAATGTGTGCGGCAGACCACAGCTGCTCTCCTTCCTCTGAGTCCTGATGTTGCATGAGGTTAGGTCCATGCAGCTGCAGGAGACGCAACTAAAGCTATGCAACATGATGCAACCCATCTAAATAAAAGCTGCAGGAACGCATGATAAGAAAAGACGAGAAGAGAAACAAAGAAAACGGAGAAAGGGGAAGAAGTTTTCCCATATTTCTGTTTAAATTCTAAAACAAACATTCCAGCTTCATTTGTTTAGTTCAGTCTGACACACACACACACACACACACACACACACACACACACACACACACACACACACACACACACACACACACACACACACACACACACACATCTAAACCCAAACAAGATAAACCTCCATGTTTGCAGCTTCGCTGTCAGGTCTCGGTAGGATCTTTAATTATCGTCTTCAGCCTAAATCACGTCACGTTCATCGTCTCCCTCTGCTTCTTTTGCTCTTATTGGTGGATCCCAGTTTTCCCATTTCCCACCGCAGCTTGCTGAGATTTCAGCCCACTTTTCAGAAAAAAAACAAAAGAAGGAAAGACAGTTTTCTGGAGGGAGCGTGGTGAACCAAAGGTCAAACTAAAACACATCTGAAATTGTCCTGCAGGCTAAGACAGGCCGGCTGCTTTTAACCTAAAATCCCGTCTTCACTGCTAATCCAGACGCATTCAGGAAAATTCGATGGAGGACGACCTGCAGCAGGACTTCTACCTGAGAGGAACAGACTGTTCTGCTTCAGATCCAGCCGCCAATCTCCAGACGGAGAGGACGAGGAGGAAAACTACGCGGCGGGCGTCCGTGTGTTTTGTGTTTGTTTCTGTTTGTACGGGACGTATAAATATATCCGTACAGGTTTTCAAGTGGCTTTGTGGTGTTCTGGATTTAGACGAGGCCTGGCTGAATCTCATCTCACCCCATTCATGTGGCGCAGGCCGCATTTCTGCTGAGTCTCACTTCTCCTATAGGCTCTACCGCAGCCGGGCGCACAGTCCCACTCTGTTCTGTCTGGGTGCTGCAGCTCGCTTCAGCTCCTTTTCACTCAGTTTATACACCAAGTGTAATAACAGCAGCAACGTCTTTAAAGCTCTTCAAACCGGTGAAGTCCCGGGGCGGGACAAATGGTTCCTCCGGTGGGTTCTGGGTCGAAATGTGAGCAGAAAAACCTCCAGAGGGCGGAGCCTCGCCACCAGGCTGCAGGTGAGAGCCGCGACCCGGCCGCCATGATGAGGAGGGAAAAACCAACCTAAAAATGATTTTAAAAATGTGTTCAAAGCCTCAACAGTGTGTAAAACATAATCTGAATTAACCACACAGCATATTAACTCTCATTAAATAGTGAATTTCGTGTCAGTTTTCGTCTGATAGCGACACAAAGGAGAAGCTAAACAGCCAATCCTGTGTGGTTGCTAGGGGAAAATAATCGACATTCGACCAATCAGCGTCGGGCGCTCAGACTATAGAAGACACCAGGAAGTTTTGGGTTGCCATGGCGACATGGTTGCCATGTTTTATAAGCTTTAACCTCCACATCGCTCTGCTCTTCGCTTTGTTCAGATGCTAATATTTGCTCTTTGCAGATAATCAGTTGTGTGTTTTATTTGATGCCTATGCTGCTCTGGTTAGCATAATGCTAACGCTGCTCTGGATAAATGTTGCTAACATTTCTACTTTAGCTGGTGAGTTTCTGCTGCTGTTTTCGTGCTAACGTTTGGCCGATCTGAGCGCTGAAGTCCTGTTTGCTGACTCAGACCTATGAACGTTCATATCAGGCAGATTTATCCAGATAAATCCAGACGGTTTGCTGGGTGTTAACCAGTAGAACCTGGTTCAGTCCTTCTGGCTACAGATTTAAGTTGATGTGATTATTTCGGTTGTTTCGGGTAGAAATTCCTCTGCTGTCATTAGTTGATTCTCTGATGTTTGTTAAACTACTGTTATCTGTTGACACAGATTTAATAATTAAATTCTTTATATTTTGCGGGTTGCTGAACATTTGACTAATTTACCATCGCTTTGCCTTTCTTCCGGCTCCAGGATGGTTTTTATTTGGACGTTGGCTTTGCTGTCTTTCCTGTTATTTTGTTGGATGAATAATTTCATATTATTGTGGAACTGCAGATATTTTCTTCCTTATTATTTGAATCTTCATGCTGGACTAGGAAGGAAAATCCCAACAAGACGTTTTTTCACCAGCCACCCCTGGACTCCATCATCAGTACGGAGTAAAAAAAAGGTTGGTATTCATTCAAAAACCACAATTGACTGCAATAAAAAAACTGCAGCCACAATGACTTCATAAATGCAGGTCTGACAATGAAACTCAGATAGTTCTTGACTAAAGCTGCAGACGCTTCAGATGGTCATCAGAAGTCGACCTCTCCATTAGCGGCGCGGCGGCCCTCGCTGCTGCCACTAAACGGTTAAAGCTGAGCGAGAGTTGCCAGTCGCAGTGATAGTGGTGTTTCTGCGCGACCTGATCCGGCTCCAGGATGGTTTTCATTTAGTCAGACGTTGGCTTTGTTTTCCTGAATCATGATGTCAGAGCGAACGGAGCCATTTAGCCCCTTCCAGCCAGCAAGTTACGCCACAGTAACTTAATGACAAACAGGCAAACCATGAGTTAGGCTCCAAAGGTCACTGCATGAAGCTGGATGAAAGTCTTCTGAACTGCAACATTTTCCACAGTAAAATGTGCAGAAAAAGGTTTATCCTAAAGAGATCTTTTTGATGTTTAAAACCTGGATGTTCACTTATGCTTTGTGAGGTTTTTACTCCACTAGTTCAGTGATTTAAATGATCACATTATGAAGATAAAGTGGATGAGGTTACAGCACTCTGAGGTCTTCATTCTTTGCTCACATTTGAACTGGTTGCTGTGCAGAAATCCCAGCAGTCTTTGCAGGAACGTGTTGATCCGAGACAAACGCGGCGACAGGACGGGTTTGTTTCTGAGGGACATGAAGTCTACGTCTGCAGTTTTTCTGTTTCTGTTGCTGTGACAGTGAGGCGCAGACTGTTTGTGGCTCATCCATTCATGTGTGTGGCTGTTTATAAGACGCTGATTACATCAGAGAAATAATAATAGTTTTGGTTCATTTGTAACAATCAGACCTCATTTAAACAGTATTAATCACGGGAGTCGAAGTGGAAGAAGGGTGAGGCCCCACATGTACCGCTGTCCCCGTACAGATAAGTGCAGTTCTCAGGTCCCATGGATGCCTGTCTGCACGCACGTGTGTGTGTGTGTGTGTGTGTGTGTGTGTGTGTGTGTGTGTGTGTGTGTGTGTGTGTGTGTGTGTGTGTGTGTGTGTGTGTGTGTGTGAAGCAGACATTAACCAGTCCTTCCCATGTAGTTCGTAGCCATAATAGTGATCAACAAAGGGCGATAGCTTCGTAGACCTCCCAGAGAGACGAAGACCAACTGAAACGTTCCCATTGACCTCCTGGCATTAAACATTAATCACATATTAGTGTTTAATCAGAGTAGGAGTGTATGTGATGCTCTCTAGTTCAAAATACATGGAAAGATCAAATTCAAACCGGAAAATACTCAAATGAACAGTGATTTCTTCAAACATAAGATTATATAAATTAAAGCTTCAAAATATTAATGAAAACACATTTCGACTATTAGAAGTAGCTTAGAATAAGTATAAAAACTTATCAAACTTCACTGTGAATAAAAACAGAATATTTCTAAGTTCCCCTAAATTATTGATAAACTCTTGTTCCTCGAACTATCATGAACCGTCTCATCTTGTGAACTAGATGCTACACTCCAGTAAACATCAATCTGTTTATTTTCATGTTTCATGACAGAAAGGCCTTCCTGTTATCTGATCAAAGTCTTGTTCTCTCACCTTCTCACAGCCCAAATAAACAGCAGAAAACCGTTTCTTTCTGGTAGCTTCTTCCTTCTGCTCTTCGCTCAGTAACAGCATCCACACCGAGGAGTGTTGGTGTCAGGAAGACCCGGTAGCTCTTCGCTACGCTGCATTCACTGACTGGGTTTTTAATCGTCTGATTTCTTGGTGCATCTCTAAGTATTTAATAATCACTGGGTTGAACTGCTGAGGAAAGGCTCTGTGCTCTCACTGCTGAAGCCAACCACATTAGCTCTTACACAAAAACAAAGCAGGAAGCCAGAACCAAACTGCCAGTGTTAAAAAAATCCTGTTGGAAAAATAAATCATGTGAAATAAAAGCCAGATCATCCGTTCATTCTGTCAGAACGGAGAAAACACAAGGCAACAATCAACAAAAGCTTCTTTTTCCTCCCATTCAGGCAGAATGAAACTCGCGCTTTTCTCTCTTAATCTCTCCCGTCTCCTCCTATGTCTTCATTTCTTCTCGTCTTTTCCCTGTCTTTACCTGTTAGCGTCCCACTCCTCCCTCCTCCCTCCATCATTTGCCTCCTGCTGTCTCTCTTTTCTCCGCAGCTCTCGCTCCTCTGCAGCTTCCCAGGGAGACGAGTCTGTTTTCGATTACCGTTCTCATGTAAACCTAAATTGTGATTAAACAAACGCTGCGTAAATGCGTTTGGACCTACAGAGTATCGAGTTTGTCTCTTCCTAAATCGGCTGCTCAGCCGGGACAGGAGACACGTCTGCAAGCAAACTAAATATAAGACATATGCATACTTAGGGCTGGATGCACACATGAGCAAACAGCTTGATATAGACAGCAGAGTCGGACACAAACACAGCCGACTGCACAGATTACGACATGTGGCCTCAATCAGAGCCTGCAAGTCTGCAGAGATGCTCCTGGACGCACGGACAAGCGAGTTGGACCTGGACATGTCCACTTCCTGCAGGAGCAAATGGGTCAGAGGGAAACTCTGACAGTTGCACAGTAGGTTTGTGTACCAGCAGCTCTGCGGCTGCAGCTGCTGTCCAAATCACCTTTATTTGTGAGGAGAAATTACAACCACATGCTGAATCTGAGCTATTTAAGGGCAAACATAAAAATCTCTTGCCGTATAAAAAACAACTGGCTCAAAGCCCCACGCAAACCTTTAACAGGGTTTAGCTTGAGGCCAACTAGCAGTGGAAACGTTGGGTTTAAACACAAACAACAGATTATTGAGCTAATTCACGGCGTCCAAACGTTCTGCCAGGTGGGCCAAGACATGCACATTACACTCACTTCAGCTTTTTCAAAGGTAAAGTTACTCTTTTTAAACCTGTTGACCAGTAAACTAAACATTTTGCTATTTTAATTTGACAAAACACACTTTTGGGGAAAGGGAAGAGTAAGTGAAACTTAAACAGGGTTTTGTGATTTGCCTTGTTATGAGAAAAGCATCCAGTTTGTAATTTATTCTGGATTTAACTCAAAAAAACAAAACAAAACAAAACATCTATTCTTAGCAATGAAACCAAACTTTCCCCCAAAAACACTCACTATTTTTAAACAGGTTTAGTGGATTCATTAAAAGCAGGTTTGGCTTCAACAAAATCTGTTTCAGAGTAAAAGTCACTGATCATATTTATTATTAAATAAAAAGCAAACGCATGGTTCCTTTGAGTTGTTCCGAACATTTTCAGTTGTAAGAAGATTTGAATTTATTGGAATAAATGAAAAGCCTCCACATGCAAAAACCAACTGCCTGGTTATTACTGGGTTTCAGTCACACAAAGTCTATATTAACAGTAAAAACACCAAATATATTTTAATATGCATCAAAACACACAGCAGAATCTAACATCTGAGGACCGTTTTACCCTAAAAATCATCCATCCATCCATTTTCTAACACCTTGTCCCTCAGGAGGTGGGTCAGGAGGTGCTGCTGCCTCTCCAGCTGACATGCCGGGCGAGAGGCGGGGTCACCTGGACAGGTCACCTGGACAGGTCGCCAGTCTGTCGCAGGGCAACACAGAGACACACAACCACACACACACACACACACTCACACCTAGGGACAATTTGGAGAGGCCAATTAACCTGACAGTCATGTTTCTGGACTGTGGGAGGAAACCGGAGTACCCGGAGAAAACCCACCATGCACAGGGAGAACATGGAGACTCCATGCAGAAAGACCGGGAATCGAACCCAGAACCTTCTTGCTGCAAGGCAACAGCCCTACCAACTGCGCCACTGTGCAGCCCTCCTAAAAATCAAAACTGGGAAACTTTAACTACTTACAGGCCACAAAAGTCAACAAATTAAAAATCCAAAAATCAGTTTTTCTTTCTTAGTTGTACCTGCTCAGTGATTTTACATACAAACTCTTACCAAGTATTTCTGTCTAGTTTCTGTCTTGGTTCACCTGAAATAAGACAAAACTATCTCACACTTTTCAGGAGCTTTTTTAATATTGGTGAAGAATTAACAGATTATTTCCCTCACAGAAAAACATCTTGTTGTGAGTGAAATAATCTGCCTTATTTAAAGTGATTCTTTTTGCAGTGTGTCATTAAAGATCCAGAACATAAAAATACCTTCAAACTTATTAAAAGAAAAAAACTTTTTCCAAATTATCTGTTTTGGAAACAATTTCAAAACAATTGTAAATTTAGCCAAAAGATTTTTAACCAGAAATAAAACTTGGGAGTGTTTTGACGTATTTACAGATTGTGAAAGTGTGGAGCTGCTGGTTGCTCCAACTTCTGTTTGCATCTATAACATTTTAGGGCTTTTTGTAATTTAGAAGCAAAACAAACGAAAAATAGACTTGAGTAGTCTTGGCAGAAACAGAAATCCTCTTCTGCACCATTAAATATAAAAATTATCCACCCATTTCTACCAATTACGTATTTATCTATTGCATTTAACCGCCTATTAAATCATTTTAAATTAAATGAAAACACAATAACTGTTGACGTGTGAACGGAGAATATCATCGTAAAAAACAAACAGCTAACCGTTAAAAAGAATCTAATCGCTCATCTAGTTAGAAATATCTACGTTTAGACGTTTTCTGCTTTTGTTACATTTTCAGTTAAGAGTTTCCTGTTGGCTTCTGTCATGAAGTCATCTATAAACCACCTATAAACCACCTATAAACCATCTATAAACCACCTATAAACCATAAACCATCTATAAACCATCTATAAACCATCTATAAACCATAAACCATCTATAAACCATCTATAAACCATCTATAAACCATCTATAAACCATCTATAAACCATCTATAAACCATCTATAAACCACCTATAAACCATCTATAAACCATCTATAAACCATAAACCATCTATAAACCATCTATAAACCATCTATAAACCACCTATAAACCATCTATAAACCACCTATAAACCATCTATAAACCATCTATAAACCACCTATAAACCATCTATAAACCATCTATAAACCACCTATAAACCATCTATAAACCACCTATAAACCATCTATAAACCATCTATAAACCACCTATAAACCATCTATAAACCATAAACCATCTATAAACCACCTATAAATCTATAAATAATCTATAAATCCTCTGGTTTAATCGCCTCATTCACGTCCAGTTCAGTCCAGTTTTTGATATTTCTGAGTTTTAAGTTTCTCACTAATGTCTCGTCAGTTTCTATTAAATCCACAGGATTTTTAGGCCATATGGACTAATAAGGATTTTATCACCATATTTTGTGATAACGACAAACCTGACGATAAGAACCGTCTATTTTTTATTTAACTGCAAGTCTGCGGCTGAGTCACAGCAATTATGGCCCCCCAAACACAAACACTGCTCTGAGAAACATTCCTACTCATTCCTACACCTGAAGTCTGATCTGTGTCACTAAGCTGCCCACAGTAACTGGATTTAATCACGTTTATTCATATTTATTGATTCTTTGAACAAAAATAAAAACATCCAAAATCTAAAGATAGTTTTGGGGTTTTGTTTAACATTAATTTATCAGAATTCTTCTCATGATAAGAACTTTATCACAATAAATGATAAACAATGTGATAAACGCCCACTTCTACCCGTACTTACCACAAATTAATACCTTACTAATTTAAGAAGGAATATTAAATTAATAATAGGTTATTTTAAATACTTTTTAATTATTTTAATGGTCTTAATTTTTTGAAAACACTCTGGAATAAAACTGAATATGAAATCAGATAATTATGAAGAAGAAAAGAGAGTTTCATTAGAGCAGCCAACCAATCAACAGCGGATCCATCAGCCAATCAGCAGAGAGGATCCATCAGCCAATCAGCAGAGGATCCATCAGCCAATCAGCAGAGAGGATCCATCAGCCAATCAGCAGAGAGGATCCATCAGCCAATCAGCAGAGAGGATCCATCAGCCAATCAGCAGAGAGGATCCATCAGCCAATCAGCAGAGGATCAATCAGCCAATCAGCAGCGGATCAATCAGCCAATCAGCAGAGAGGATCCATCAGCCAATCAGCAGAGAGGATCAATCAGCCAATCAGGAGAGAGGATCAATCAGCCAATCAGCAGAGAGGATCAATCAGCCAATCAGGAGAGAGGATCAATCAGCCAATCAGCAGCGATCCATCAGCCAATCAGCAGAGAGGATCCATCAGCCAATCAGCAGAGAGGATCCATCAGCCAATCAGCAGAGAGGATCAATCAGCCAATCAGGAGAGAGGATCAATCAGCCAATCAGCAGCGATCCATCAGCCAATCAGCAGAGAGGATCCATCAGCCAATCAGCAGAGAGGATCAATCAGCCAATCAGGAGAGAGGATCAATCAGCCAATCAGCAGAGAGGATCAATCAGCCAATCAGGAGAGAGGATCAATCAGCCAATCAGCAGCGATCCATCAGCCAATCAGCAGAGAGGATCCATCAGCCAATCAGCAGAGAGGATCCATCAGCCAATCAGCAGAGAGGATCAATCAGCCAATCAGGAGAGAGGATCAATCAGCCAATCAGCAGCGATCCATCAGCCAATCAGCAGAGAGGATCCATCAGCCAATCAGCAGAGAGGATCAATCAGCCAATCAGCAGAGAGGATCCATCAGCCAATCAGCAGAGAGGAGTGTGTTAATGACCAGCTGGTCCTGAGTAAAGGATTTAAATAGGCCGCCTCTCAAACCCTGATTTGTTGACCGTTAAACTGCAGCGGACGGTTTTTCTGTTCTGTTCCGTGTTTCTGCTCAGGCCGACGGTTTGTTTGCTGTTAGAAACATTTCTCAGCGTTTATCCGCCGTTGTTCTGCAGCCCGGTTGGGTTAAGTATCGTTGCGAAGGACGCAGCGACTGGATCCGTTTGCTGTCCTCCCTCTGGACACAAACACTTTCCTTCCTTCAGTTCAGGCCCTCAGACGCTCAGCTTGGCCTCTGGCGTCCCGCGGCGACGCCGTTCATGGAGCGGCGGAAAGATCCGTCATCACAGCAAAACCCACCCAACAGGATCACCCAAACCGCCCTGCGGTCTGACGCTTCCTCCTCAGGTCAGCGTGGAAGAGCAGCAGGAAGAAAAAACTAATCAAAACACGAACTCTGTGACCTGCAGCAGGAGGAAAACTAACCCTGAACATGGGGCTGGCAGCATCATGCTGTGGGGAAATGGACGGAGCTAAAGATCTGAAAATCTGTCAAATTGTGAAATACTTCTCACCAAACACACAGCAGCTCGATGAATATTGAAATTCAACAACTCTGGTTTTCTCACTGTAAAACAAGAAATGATATTTATGTATTACGGCTGAAACGATTAATCGGTTTAGTCGTGATTAATCAATTATTGAAATAATTGGCAACTACTTTAGTCACTAATAGTTAGCTGGAATATGAATCTTCATAAAAAATGCTGTTTGCACACAATCAGAGTGGTAATTAAACCAAAACTAAACAAAAAATAGACAAATTTTCCTTAGTTTTATCTTCACTTGGTTCAAAATCTCATATTAATCACCTTTAGTTATCCAATTATTAACTGGATTATTTATTTTATATAAATATTTATATAACTTTTACAGATCAAAGTCGTGATGTTAATGTGGCCCAAAATGGAAACGAGTTTCAGTGTCAGATGATCAAAGCGTGTAGAGTTTGCTTGTTTTAGCCTTTATAAGGAGAAAGTTTCATCGTGTAGCAGAGCAGATTGAGTTTTTCTCCACATATGGTCGAGGTAAGTAGGTCACATCCACCACAGAAGAACCTGCTTATGTTAAAACATCTCATTTTGTGCTGCTATAAGGACCAAGTCACCGCTATGTTACAGAATATTCATCATTTCGGTGTAATTAGAAAAGTATTTCATGTCCGGAGTCTGATCCCTCAGGGCCCCTCGCCGACCAATCACACGTAACCCGAGGAGGACCCAGTTGCTCCATGAGAGGAGCTGGCAGCGGCCCAGCGCCGCTCCGCCTGCTGTCAGGATCTCTGCACCAACATGCAGCTACAGAGGAGAGGCAGCGGTCCGGTCCGGTCCGGTCCGGGTCTGAGTCGCTGTGGAACCGGAGACAGGTGGTGAGGACAGCGTCTCTCAGGCTACCAGAACCACCGACTCCAGGTTTACACCCAAAACAACGCTCTGTGTTTACACCAGCTCCCAGTGGAAACGTCCTAGTCAAAGTTCAAGCTCACTGGGAGTCTAAGGATGTTTCCCCTCCTGATGGTCCGGTCAACCCGGTTGTACTAGAACCAGAACATCTGCTCCACCTCCAGCTGCTCTGAGTCAAACCAACCTGTTCCCCTCCTGGCCTGTGGGGGCGCTGCACCAACAACCACTGAAGGAAACGACACAAAAACCTCTGAAGACACTGAGAGCAACTTCCTTCTTCACCAGATGGAAACAAGATGGAGGATTTTAGCGGTTGGAGGATTTCTCTTTAGGCTAGCGGTTCTCAACGTGGGCGGTACCGCCCCCCAGGGGGCATTCAGAGGACGGCAGGGGGCGCTGGCGGACATTTTTACAAAAGGGGGGCGCTGGGATGCCTTTGGGGGGCGTTTGGTCGAAGGTAAACTTTACACCTTAAACAATGCCAGTTTAGACTTTGAGCAACTTGGTAAAACTGTATTGTGTAACATTAAACCATGCTTGGCTGCAGCTGTATCGATGGCAGCTCTTCTTCTATTCAGG
>NC_088839.1:32811773-32876773 GCF_904066995.2 Poecilia reticulata | reverse complement strand
CAGAAACAACAAAGACGACGACAGGAAATGGTTGGAGGATGATGGCGCAACTTAATTTTTAATAACTTATTGCATGAATAAACTTATTCATGTGTGACTTTAATTTAATTTCTTATTTAATGGAAACTACAAAAATGTGTTTTTTCGACATAAGAGGAATATTGGCAAAGTTTTGTCTGGATTTGAAGCTCTGGATTTAAACTCACATCTTTGAATTAAAAATGCTTTTATTGGGTTTATTCTACACTTTGCTCCATCCAGGCGTTAAGAAACGATTGGATTGAATTTTACCCAATCGCTAACATTTAACCATGCTAGCTGGGCTGTAAAGGAAGCTGAGCTATAAAGCTAACCGGAAAAAGCAGCTGCTGTCAACAACCATCCTCCACTGCGAAAACAGACGTGCCGAGCAGAACAATGTCTTTGCCAATAGTAAAATGTCTTTAGCATTCGACTTGTTCCATCTTCAATCGGTAAATATTTGGAGGCGTGGCCGACACGGGCTGAGCGGCTTCGCTCACTTCCTCCGCTGCCGTCGCTAAAACTCTAAAACAGCAGAAAATCACAACTTCTCTGCCTGTTCGCCAATTGGTTTGGTTGAATGACAGAAATCTCAATGACAGAAATCCCAGACAGAGAAATAAAGGGAGATGAGAATCAAGGAGAAATGTGTAGAAAGGCAACAATCTGGTTAGTTTTTATTGGTCTGATATTAAATGTCATATTTTCTTCAGCTGGAATGAGGAAATCATCGTATTTAACAGAAATAAAGGCTTGTAAACACCAATCTGGGTGTAATTAATCTAGATGTTATGCTGAAGTGACAAACTATCATTTATTAAATATGACTGCATATATACAGTGTAAGTTACAGCCTTTTTCCAAATGGTATTCCTCAACATTTGACACAAGTACTTCACTATTACAATCTGGAGAAATGTTTTAAATGTTTAGTGAATTTACTAAAAACAGAAAACCAAAAATAACATTCATAAAATTTATCCCAGAGCTAAATCTGAAGTTTAAAATTTTTTTTGGCAGTTTCCTCACAGTTAAAGTGATTCAGGAGAAGCAGCAGAGTCATGAACTGAAGAGTTTCTAATCAGTAAATTTAGCCACAAATGAAGTTTTTAAGTGTTTGATCAGAGAGCTGCGGCTCTGGCAGCATAAAACATGTCAGATGTTAGAGATGCGTCTTCTCCTGGTTCCCCTGTGAGCAGAAGATAAACGAGGACAACGCGAGCGGAGGGAGTGAGCGCGTTATCAGGCCAACTGAGAAATGAGGCGTGGATGGGAAAAAGAGATGCAGGGCGGGGTCACGGGGTCGCGGCGTCGAGTTAGTGTCGGAGAAGACACAGACACAGACCTCTGACCTCCGAGACAGAGAGAAAAATCCTCCTGGACTTTCACTCTGATCCAAGCAGAGACAGCAACAAAGACATATTCACTATTTCTGACTGGATGGGAGGAGAAACGCCACATGAAATTATGAAAAAACACAAATATTAACAAATATTTCTGTCTAGTTTCTCCTGCAAATACCTCAGAACATTTAAAATAAGACAAATCTAGCTTACAGGTAGCTTTTCAGGAAGATATAGGAGCTTGTTTTAAGCAAACAGTTCCTTAATATTGATGAAAAAGTTCTGGCAGATTCAGGATTTCCTCTAGTGTATCATCAGCCTGGCAGCCGCCAGATTTGACTTGATCCCCACCAGGCTTATAAATGTCTTTCAAGAGTATTTTTTATGTTTGCCTTTTTTAAAGTTGTTAATAATATCTTGCCAATAACACATAACTGCTATATTTTGAAATTTCCTGTGACATTTACACATTTTTAACTTAAAAACATGGCAGCTGCTGGTGAACCGACCGCCAGGCTTAGCAAGTTTCTGTGAAGAATATCTCAGATTATTTCACTTTTATCATGAAAATATTTCTCATTATAAGTGAAATAATCTGCTAGTGGAACTGGTACTTTTTTTAAAATCAACACTCTCCAAACTTGATAATGTGAGTGAAAATAATCCAGAATGTGTTGTTTAGCTGATGAAACAGTTTTTATCAGATAATTATTTGGTTTAAATTACAGTATAAAGTTAACTCAACTCACGACTAAAGAGCGATCAGCACTAAAAAACAGATAATGTGTCTATTGCTGTTAAATCAACTTGGTGAACCTTAAAAATCAAACAATATTCCAGCTGATTTTCAAGTTAAACCGTCTGAGCAGCATCTTTATGAGGCTTACGTCAACCTGCATCTTTTTACAGTTTTTAAATTCAGATTTAAGTCAGAGCAATAAAACATTAAAACCAGAAAAACTTCTTTTGTTGTAGTTTTGACCCAAAAGTATTAAATATTAAATATTTCTCCTCAACTTCAGATCAGCAGCTGATCTCCATTTACAGACTAAACTATCTGAAATATGTGACTGTTTAGTTTTTACAGGGATAAACGTGGATTCAGCCTCATCCTGCATGTGTGTGTGTGTGTGTGTGTGTGTGTGTGTGTGTGTGACTCTGCATCTGTCAACAAATCCCAGAGCAAACTGCTGAGCAGCTGTAGGAAGCCGAATACGGAGTCCTGCAGAACTTTTCACACCGCCTAAACTTTTTTCCTGTCATGTCGCGTAACTATGGCGGAAGTTTGGAGCCATTGGGAGAAAAACTAAAATTATGACTTTAATCTTCTGAGATCAAAAGAAATATGAGAAAAAAAAATTTGGAAATCGAGAAAAAAAGTAAAAATTCTGAGAAAAAGTCCGATATCGAGTTTAAATTTTTTTCCCAGCAGCCCTAATCGCTACGAATGCTGCGTTCACACCAAACGTGTTACGCGCATCAAAAATGCGTCCGATGCTTCGAGGTCGACGCGTGTTTCAATGCAGACGCCTGACGTTTTGCTCCCCACCAAACGTGTTTCTGGTTTACATTCAGTCTGCGTCGAGGCGCAGCGAGGGCGTGTCAGACGCCCTAGTCGTTGTTTTCCGTTGCCGGCATCTTTCTCGGACGCGCTTGGAAATGCTCAAAACGCAGCGCCAGATTGCTGAGGTGCGGCCGACACGCGAAATGCGTTTGGTGAGAACACACCAAAAAACCTTTTTACATTTTAATCCAACCTTTATGTGACATTAACTGGAACCAGAGGTCATGGCGGCGTCAGATGAAACAGACTGTTGATTTTCAACATTTTTTAACAAATAAAAATCTGAAAAGTGTGGAGTGCATTTCTATTCATCTCGCTGTGAGTCAGTAATGGCCGGCTGCGCGTCTTCTGGGTTTTTCTGCACCAGAACATCAGCTTCCAGACCTGCCAGGTGCTTTTTATTTCAGGGTGTTGGAGTAAAATCCCAGCTAAAGTCACTGGAAAGAGTTCAGGGTGTCAATACTTTGGCTGGATGTGTGAAAACTTACAGCCTCTCCAGCAGCCTGAGGTCCTGGAAGGCTCCTCTCTCCAAGACGCTGATCTGGTTGTCCTCCAGGTGGCTGCAGCAGACAAAACGGCACAGAGACCATAAGTATTCATACCCCTGGATACAGGACCATTAGTATTCATACCCCTGGAGAAGGAACTGTTAGTTTTCATACTCTACACAGCAGAGAAATGTCCCGTCTGGCTGCAGCAGAGACACTTCACCGGCTGAGTAAACAGAGAGTCAGCGGAGCGGACAGATCTGCCACCAACACTCTGTGCATAACAAATGTTTTAATCTAGTCAGCCAAAACAAATAATTAACATCCAATTCTTTAGAGCAAATTTCCCCCATTTGTCTCGGGGCTTTTATGTGGTTCCTGCAGACCAACATCTCCAGCGTTCCTGTGTGGGACGCACCGCTAAGGTTTTCCAGATGGAGCCGACCGAGCAGAAAGAACGTCTCAGCAGACAGCAGGGCGGAGGATTTCTGTCCTATAAGAGCTAAAAACGAGGAAAGAGGAGAACTGGAACGTTTTAGGAGATAAAAACCAGGAAACAGAGGAACCGAAACGGGTCAGCAGTTCTACCAACCCGTCGGGTAAATGAGCTTGATTTTGCACTTAAAATGTCTAAGTTGGTCTTTAATGGTTCCATCGTTATGTTGTTGCAAGTTGGGGTGTTTTTGTGTAGATTTGTTAAATTCTGCAATATTTGGCCTGAAGTTGTCTCACTGCTGCCCTCTGTGGTTGAACAGTGGCTACTGCAGTTGAGTTTTCCTATTGGTAACGGCGCACAGCCCAACGCTCAGGCATAACGCTAGAAAATCACTAATGACAGAAAAAGTTGCTAGATTTATCAACAGTCACTTCATTTTTTGTTGTTTAAAGTTGTTAGATTTGTTGCGGGTCACATTTTTTAAAAAGTTGCTCAATGTGCCACTGGTTCTGGTTTTAAAATGAGAAGCCAAAGCGCTGCGCTGTGTGAAAAAACATCGACCATCTAGCTTCTCCTGAGCAAACTCCAGTTTCATTACATCTGGATTTGTTTGGGATTTCTGAATCCAGTCTGGAAGAGATCTGGGAATGTGAGGCTGCCAGAGATGCTATGGTAACCGTAGAGTTAGCAGCAGCCAGATGGGAAACTGCTGGATGCTTTTAATGCGGCTTACATATCAACTTCTGATGGCGAGGCTGGAGATTCCCAGATAGCAACAAATCAGGAAAACTAGAGCTTTTATTTTGTTTAGTTTATATTATTGAGAGGCAGCAGAAACACCAAATCAGTTTTATTTTACCTATTAGCGCTGTCTTTAAGCTAAAATAATTCATTTCTTCACAGCAAGGAAAACTAAATAAAGTTTTCCTCTCAGTCTGAGTCGTGACTGAATGAGTAAGAATGCTTTTATTTTGTAAAGATGCTGACTTCACAAGTGAAAAATATTTTTACTCAGATTTAATGCTGACACGTTAAGAACCGCCCACAGACGTCCCAGATAGCAAAACAAACGCACCTAATTTCATCTCAGGTTAAAGGTCAAAGTTTTGTCATAAAACCCGAGTCAGAGTCACGAGTCTCTGTCTCTGGGTTTCACTGTCACACGAGTCCCGTCAAAATCTGATGCTCAGGTTTTTGTTTGTCTCAATAATCAATGAATTAATTGATTATATGTTGATAAATTAAAATGAGTTTGATCATTTCCTCTTTAATATTGCTGAAAAGACGGCAGCCAGAACAAGCCGCTAGCTTGAACTTTATTATCCTACCTGCCCCCTATTGCCTGTTGCCCCTGTCTAAGCTGAATGATCGATAATGTTGAAATGTAATTTTGGTTACTGAGGCTGTTGAACGGTTTTTCGTTCGGCTGAATGGCTGTTAGCTCTGAATCTTCACTTGGTGTGAATATCTTTGGTTTTCCGTTTTTCCCAGGACTTCTCCTCCCAGTTTGGAGGCGAACGTCGCAGCAGTTCGTCTCTGACCACAAGAAACACACCGCTGGCCTCTCTCTCTCTCACACACACACGCACACACACTCCCCTCGCTCGCCCCTCTATCTTTCCGCGCCAACACAATGAAATCACACACTGCTTATTGTGATTCAGATAAAAAATCGGATGACGTGAAAGTCGTTTTGGAGGAACTTGCTTCTCTCCTCTGTGTATTTTTATCTGCCGCTCTGGTTAAAACGCAGCGCATGCAGCCAGCAGTGATTATAGTTATTAAAGCCCTCACACACACACGTTTACGTGGCTATCTTTGTGGGGACTTTCCATTGACTTCCATTCATTTCTACATCCTAACTCTAACCAACCAAAACTGATTCACACCTGAGTCCTAAATCTGACCCCGGACCCAAAAGTAGTGTTTCCCCTTGTGGGGCCCAAGCTTTGGTCCCACAAGGAGCAGTGGTCCCCACAACGTAGTGTCAGGAAAAGGGTCCGCATAAGATATTACAAACAAACATACAAACAAACACACACACACACATTTTAGGCGTTTGTGCTGAAACAGTGAGAGCCTGTGAAGTGAATTAGGGCAGCAGATAAGTGTCTCGTTCTGCTGAGTTCAAACGTTTCAATGATCAAGAAATAACATGAAGAACCAATCATCAGCCGCGTTGTTTCACCATGGCTCAGTTAAAGCAGGAAACAGATGAATACAGACATTTCAAGCACAGCGTTCGTTCGCAGATCACGCTCCTATATCTTTCTATGTCACCATGGAAACCACTTGGTCTTTCACATAAATTTTTTAGTATTCTATATTTGTGGTTATAATGTGACAAAATATGGAAATCTTTATTGAGTGTGAATACTTTTTTTAAGTCATTGTAAATCTGGATATTAAACTCTTTGTTCCTTTGACCTTTCACTGCCAACAGTCGCGTAGAAGTTGTAAACCATCCTGATGCTAATGGCTGCTATGCTAGGTTAGCTTAGCTTGTAAAAGTTTGCAGGGCCCGTGCATCGTCGCTGGACCTGGATCTGCTTGGGCCTTAAGGCACCCAGAGGCCCGTTAGGTAAATATTAGAGGTGTGCCGATCGATTGGCCACCGATCATAATCGGCCGATTTCCATGAAAAAGTGCATGATCGGTGATCGGCGATCATTGGCTCTTGTTGCCAATACCGATCACCTGCATCTCATTTCTCAGCCTGCCTGTGCAGCTGGTCTCCTCTTTCCTTCACACTGCGCAAACGCGCAGCAACAAATCCTAAGCGATGTGGAACTATAACTATAACGCACTGAGTGAATGGGGAAGTTTGCGTGTTGCGGTGGAAAATTGAAGCAGGTCAAAATGCATCAACACAACGAAGCTAATACGACATAAAAACAATGTTATACTTGACGGAGTTTGGCTACATGGAGGCTCACTGCAGTAAAAAAGACATGGAGGATCAGATAGCAGGTAAATCAGCGCACAGCTGTTTTTTTTCCATATTTCATAACAGTATAAGAAAAATAAAACTCCACTGTCTTCTTACAGTGCTAACTAGAAGCTACCAATCAGAGGCAAAAGGCGGGTCTTAGCGCTGTCAATCATGCTCAGACCATGCTGTGGTCTGAGCCATCCATCTGCATCTCCACCGCAGAAATGGTTTTCCTGTAACGGTAAGTTGTTAGCGCATTCGGCAGTGAGTACATGAGGTTGATTGATGGCGCTACGATCCGCCTCCTACCTCTGATTGGTTGTTTTTGGTGCATTTCTTCAGACGTCAGCAGTTCAAGGAGGAGAACGAGATTATACAGTGAGATTGTCATCCCACTGTCATAGCTTAAATATGGATAAAATTTATTTTTGTAAAAGTTACAAAAAGTGGCTTTAATGGAAACACACAACATTAGAAAAACTCAGGTTTTCAACCGGTTTCTCAGTCGTATCTAAATTTGTGTATTTAGCAAAAACTGCAAGTTTTTTTTTTTGCTTCAGACGATTATAAATATGTCATGTTTACATCCATTACCTCCATGATTACCTTGCATGAAGGTTTTAATTTAATTTCTTATTTAATGGAAACAGAACAAGTTTTGCGCCCATTTTTAATGGAACTGCAGCAGCTTTTGTGAAAGAGAATTTAATTAAATTTTTTTTATGATTTCTGTATTTTGTTTTACAAATAAAGTCTGAATGGTGCGGTGTGCATTTAAATCCAGCCAGTCGTCTGGTTGCAGATCTTCTTGGTTTGTCTGCACTCAGGCAGGCTGGATGGAAAACCAGCTCATGATGCTGCCACTACCATATTTTACCATGGAGGGGATCAAGTAACATTTGTGTTTCTTAAAAATCTAAGAGAACAAATTAACAGGAGAAAATGTGCATAATCTAAAGGATGTGAATACTTTTTTATGAGAGATTTATACAGAGCTGAATTTCTGGAAGCTTCAAGATCTTAAACTGGCAGCAAAAGGGGATGTGAAGTTATTAAATGTATTTTTGCCCAAAGAGTCGTTTGATTTAAAGCAGGAAGATGAAAGATGGCTTCCCAATGGAGAAGGTTTTAGACTGAAAAACAAAATAGAGATAATTGTTTCCTGCAGGTCAACGTTTCCCTTTGGCTTCAAAGCCGCTCTAAGAATCTATTCCCACTATTAGATTATTGCTCAGATTATTTAGCTTTTTGAGATCAAACTGGACTTTAAGGTTCTTTGAAGTTCTTTAATTCTTCTCATAAAAGGTTCATTTCTGGTAACCACCAGACCTGCCATCACATTTCCCAGGAGCTATGAACATTTTCTATTTTTAGTTACCGAGACAAAAGAACCAAACTTACAGAATCCTGAGGTTCTTCAGTCCAGAAAAGTCCACTTTAGTGATTCTGGTGATGTTGTTTTTGTTTAAATCCCTGCAGAGAGAAACAGGAAGGTTATAAATCTGACATGAAACAAAGCAGGTGCTAATGCTAATGCAAACTCAATCAATGTTTCCCATTTTCTCTGAAATGTGTTTAACTGAAGGCTAAATGTGAAGAAACAGTTTGGTGTAGTGCAGGTATGCAGGGCGTAAAGGTGGAAAATTCACTGTCTGCTTAAAACAGCGAATTTTCTTACCTTAAACTTACCTTTATCTTTGGAGATAAAGATAAGTTTTCATCGGTGTAGACTGAGCATCTGCATAGAGCAGCATGAAATAAAAAATGTGATTACTGCACAAACGTAACGTAACGTTAGATTTGGGTAATGTGGGAGAGCTGGTTGACCTTTTTGCCTTTAAACTTTCATTAATATCTTCAAATCCAAAGCAGCACAAACACAATTTGTGCAGCACAACAAAATCAAACTAGTACAAACTTTGACAAGATTTGAAGAAGGATGGGGGGATTGATTGACCTTTCACGACCCTTGGTAAAGGAAAAGGTAATTATATTTATATAGCACATTTTCAGCAACAAGGCAATACAAAGTGCAACATCTACAGATGTTTCTAAAGTGAAAGTGGTACAAACAAAACTTTTTGCTGCACAAAAGCTACATGTTTAGTTGTTAAACTAAATATTTAGTTTTAAACTAAATATTTAGTTAGCTACCTTAGAGCTAACAAAATATTTAGCTAGCTCTGACTTAACTACATATTTAGTTTGAAACTGCGACATTTCTGACTGAATTAATAACATTTATAATTGAATGTACCTAATTTTTCTCTTTTATGACTAAATAACCAACTGACTTTCTAACTTCACCATCGGGTCCCATAAACACCTGAGTATTTGAACATTGATGACATTTATGGATTAAATTTTTCAGCATGTCCATAAAACCCGGGGCTGGTTCTGTTCTGGTACCAGTCTGGTTCTGTTCGGCCCGGTTCTGTTCTGGCTCTGTTCCGGTTCTGTTCCGGTGTTTTTCTGCATCTCTCTGAATGCAGTAGTGGGATGAGCGTGAGAACGGCCGGCACAGTGTCGCAGCCCACACACATGCACAGAAGCACGCCAACATGCTAAGACAAACAGAGCGACGCCAAAGCACACAAACACTCCAACTGCTCTGATGGCAACAACATTTTGGGCAAAACTTCCAAAAACCCGGAGACGTGAACGAGGGAAACAATCATCTTCTCCTTCCATCAACAGATTAAAAGCTCGTCGCGTTTCCTGGACGCCATCGGAGCAACGGACACACCGCAACACGAACCGACACCCTGTGAGTGTGTGTGTATACACTGGCTCCCTGTAAAAGAGTCTGATGTTTATTGAGAGGAAATCAAAACACACACACACAGTTGTGTTTTCGTGTCTTGTGGGGGCTTTATATTGACTTCCATTCATTTCTACAGCCTAAACCTAACCCCTGACCCAAAAACAGCATTTCCCCTCATGGACCAGGATTTGTCCCCACAAGAAGCAGTAGTCCCCACAACTCCTCAATGCAGCCAGAAATGAAATGGGTCCCCACAAAGATACAAAAACCAGGTTCACACACACACACACACACACCCCCCACACACACACACACACACACACACACACACACACACACACACACACACACACACAACATGCTTCTCATAACACACCTAAACATTTAGAAATCTGATTTAGGACCATATTAGGTTTCAAAATGTGAGCTCTAAGAGGAGCCAGGCGGAGACTGGGAGCCGGCCCGACCCAGTCCGGCCCGACCAGAACCGGACCAGCTCCCGGCCCAGCAGGAGGTTTCAAACCGGCCCGGATGCCTCCTGATTCCCACGCTGAGCCATCCAGCGGTCCGGTTCCTGACTCAGGATTCCTGGCGTGTTTTCCTCTCAACGCGACGATAAATCAGCAGCATCACGCTTCGCTCGCGCCGCTTTCATCACCCTGATTTCCAAACACACATGACGCCGTTTCTGTGAGAAACTCGCCGATCAGACGTGAATCGGTTGGCGGCCAGATGGGGATCTGGTTCTGGTTTAAACAGCCGAATAATAAAAAGCTTTCCGATCAACCGGCCTCATGTTTACTGCTGCTGGACGCGACAGCAGGGCCGCTTTCACGTCTTCTCACAGCCAAAAACATCAGGGCTGCACCTTTAATTATCGCTTTGATTCAGCCCAGCCGGATCAGAACCAGGCCCAGCTGCAGGTCTCTGAGCATCTGCACAACAGAAAAAACTCAGTCAGATCGGTGAAGGTCAGAACCCTCAGCTTTGATGGAGGCAGTTAGTGGCACTTTACTGTATTAGAGGCTGTCAGAGTAAAAGGGGCAGAATGCATGAAAATCTTCCTGGTCCCACATCACTGCCATGCACCACCGTGTCCTGACCCGACTCCAGTCCGCTTTAATCTGACGCCAGTCCACTTGTTGGTGTTCCGGTCGGTGAGGTGTGAGTGCTAACTGACCTCTGACCTCTGGTCCTCCAAGCCTCAGTCTGGGTTCGGTTGAAGTGAACTCTGGTTCAGTTTGAATGTGAACGCCCAGCGGACCAGAGACCGCTCCAAAAGCAGGAAGTGGACTGCAGCGCAGGGCATTCTGGGTAAATCCAACCAAAGCTAACATGCTAGCCTAGCGCTAGCAGCAGAAATCCTCCAACCGCTAAAATCCTCCATCTTGTTTCCATCTGGTGAAGAAGGAAGTTGCTCTCAGAGTCTTCAGAGGTTTTTGTGTCGTTTCTTGGTGCAGCGCCCCCACAGGCCAGGAGGGGAACAGTAATCTAGAGTAATACTTGAACAAATAGCAGCCAATCACAGCCAGCAAATTTATGCTGAACAAACATGGTAATTAAAAAAACTATAGAAAAATTACTTACAAAAATACTTCAGTTTTGTATTCCAAGAGTATTTAGTAAAGAATAAAGGTATGCTGACTCCCCGTTGCCCATTTTAGGTAATATTTATTTTAATTTATTTTACTTTAAAATGTGACCAGCACAGATGGTTTTAAAATATTTAGGATCTAATGGAGGTACCAACATTTGATGTTTACTTTGTATATTTGTTTTCCTGTTTTCAGACTCCAGAATCATTTCTTCAAAAGTCAAATATTTATCATTTTTTTCTCAATTTCCGTCAACTTTTAACATTTTTAACACTGAAACACGGCGTCTCCAGCAGCTGCTGCCTGTTTTCATCCTCCATGATGAACTCCATCTTCCTGCCGCGTCTCGTTCATCCCTCCATACACTTCCTCTCTAATCCCTCTCTTTTTAGTTCATCTCTTATCGCTCACAGCTTCACAGTTGACCAAACTATTTTTTATGCCTTCCTCTTGTCTTTTATCTCCATCTTTCCTTTTTTGTAACCGCTGGCTGTTTTCCTTCCCTCTTCACAGCTAATCTCTCCATCTCTCTGTCGCTCGCAGTGGGAACGCCTCGTCCTCCAGAGAGACGCGTCTGCAGCCAAACAAACGGACGCCGTGCAGCGCCAGGTGAAGGAATCGGCACGGTCAGGACGACAGCTGAGAAAACTGATTTACCTCAGAAAACTTTGCTTATACGTTTACGAACTGTTTGTATCTGATCCAAACTGTTGCTGGGTTAGTAGACTATGAAGTTATGCTGAGAACGAACTGTTCAGAGTTTCATGCAAAGTCTACGAAGGAGAACCGGTTCAGTTCATACATGTTCAGAATGAATCAGTTCATTTTCACAGTTCACTGCTGTGAACAAGTCATCTGACTGGTTGGGGTGTAACGATGTATGAAACTCATAAAACTAGACGAGACACGAGAGTGAGATTTTAAAACTTCAAAGATCTGCAGAAAAATAATTTTATTCGGCAATTTGACCAAAACTCAACAAACCGACAACTCTCCGTTTCCGATTCTGTTTTCTGCTCATCACTGCTGACCAGCTGCGAATGTCCCTCTGGGATCAATATATCCATTCATCCATTCATCCATTCATCCACGATCTGCTGCTCTGTCACCATTTATCGCTCCTACTGGAAATCCAAAATGCTGCCAAACAACTGACTTTAACCAGACTCCAGTCCATTTGCCCTGAAGGTCCGGTTCCGGTTCAGCAGTGATGAACCGGGAGGTTCAGTCTGTCCAGTAGGGGGCGTGTCCTTCAGGACAAACTGTGACCGTTGATTGGTCAGCTGCTGACATACTGGACTGATTGACAGTGGCGCCATGTTGATGCTTCATCCTGAACGTTTTGCCCAGGGGTCGCATGTCGACCTCTGGGAGGGGAGAAACGACGAGTCCAGAGAGTTTGACGCAGCCCAGGTGATCCAGGTGAACCATGGACCCATGGTTTACCTGGATCCAGGTGTTTGGACCCATTTCTGTTTTTCTAACTTTTGTTGTCCTTCTGCTCCAGCCACAGCAGCAGCAGCCGTTTCCTCTCTTCCTCCCTCCATCGCTCTCTGGGTCCGTATCTCCATCTGATCCGTTTTTATCTACTCGCCATCCTTTGTAGTTCCCCGTACAACGCCTGGTTTCCAAATGCATCCACTTCCACTGCTAATCTCTTGTTATTTTCCACCGGGCCCTTGTGGAGCCGCGCGCCGGTCGATAGGTAAGCCTAATTTGGCTCTGAGCCTCCCAGCTGCGCCAGGAATCCTAAATGCCTTCTTCCTTTTCCCTCTGAGCGCGGCTCTGTCCCGGTTCAACTGGAAATCCCCCGCTTCAGATGCTCGGACCCCATCAGCCTGACGGGAACCTGAACGGAAACTTTAACGACAGGAATCGAGCGCCGACGCTCCAAGACAAAGCAACCGTTTAACTTGGGAAGGATCTGGTTCTAAATAGGATTAATATTCATAACAAAGATGGGAAACTGGTTCTCCAAAGAACCAGGCGGAGGCGTCGCTTTGGAGGACGGGCATTTAGGAGCTTAGAGCCAATAAAATCAGACTCCATTTAATGTTTAGTGGAGCTGAAAAACAGACATGTTTATAGTTTCTAATCTGATATTCAACCATCAGATTCTGCTCTGGCCATCCAGCTGAGGGCAGTTCGCTCCACCGTCCAACAAACTGGGTTCAAACGTTGTGCAGCAACATTTTAGTTTGTGCTGCGAGACATTAGTAAATGTCTCCAGAGGTCATGAATGTCATGGTGGATTTGAGGCTTCGAACCCACATGCAGGAACACACACGAAGAGATCAGTAAGTGCAATAATTTATTTACAACATGTACAAGGAGATAGATTGCCACAGGAAGGAAGGTTGGGTCCAGGAAACTCTCGGGGGCGAC
Source organism: Poecilia reticulata (assembly GCF_904066995.2). Lineage (NCBI taxonomy): Eukaryota > Metazoa > Chordata > Actinopteri > Cyprinodontiformes > Poeciliidae > Poecilia > Poecilia reticulata. The sequence goes on along the minus strand of NC_088839.1, from coordinate 32,863,245 downwards.
TGCAGGCAAAATGGAGATGGTGAGTATAAAGATGGTGGGAAATGACTTGACTACAGGATAAGTTGTGCTTACCGAAGGAAGCAGATAAAGTGCAGCGGAGGGGAGTGGGTACCAAGAGAGGGAGTAGAGGAGAGGACGTAGGTAGACCGACGGTGGTTATGGCGTTGGAGGGCGGACAGGTGGATCTGAGGAGACTCGGAGGAACAGCGGAGGGCTTCCAACTAGAGGAGTCACAGGAAGGGGTAATCCAAGGCTAGTTGGCCTAGGGGAAGGCTTCCCCAGAGAACCTTGTAGATGTCCTGGAAAAAAGGTAACAAGAGACAGGTCAAAAAGGCTACTAGGAGAAACAACTTGAAAAAACGTCTCTGAGGATATAACTCAGCAGGCTGATGTACCACTAAAGGCAACACTCTGGCAGAGAAGTGTTGGAAGCCCACTGTTCTTATACTCCTCCTGGGAGATGATGATGCCAATCAGGTGTGTCCTGTAGAGCCTGTCAGCACACCCTCCTGCCAAGATCCAACCCACTGGCGCCCTCTTCTGGGTGGTTGGTGGTGCTGAAAAGGAAAACCATCTGACCCCACAACCTGGTACCCAACAGTACCCCCCCCTCAACGACCGCCACCCGGCGGTCCAGAGGAACCAGAAGGTTGGGAGGAGCGAAAATCAGAAATAAGGGAGGGATCCAAAATAAACGAGCCAGGCACCCATTGCCGGTCCTCAGGGCCGTAGCCCTCCCAGTCTACTAGGTATTGCCAGCCCCGCCCACGCCGGCGAGAATCCACAATACGGCGGACCGTATACACAGGGTGGCCGTCAATCTCGCGGGGAGGGGGAGGCTCCTCAGGTGGGCACAACTGGCTGGAGCAAACTGGCTTAACTTGGGAAACGTGGAAGGTCGGATGAACACGGAGGGAAGTCGGCAGGCGCAGGCGGACGGCAGATGGACCAATGACCCTCTCAATAACATATGGACCGATGAAGCGGGGGGCCAACTTCCTGGAGACAGATTTTAAATGAACGTCCTTAGTGGAAAGCCAGACCTTCTGACCTTGTTCGTAGGTAGGAGCAGCCCTCCTCTTGCAATCGGCCCAGCGACGATTCTGCTCGGCTGTGCGATGAAGGGCAGCGACAGTCTTGTCCCAGATGGCCTTGCATCGGCGGACATGATGTTGCACCGACGTGACAGCGATGTCCGCCTCCTCAGCCGGAAATAGAGGAGGTTGATAGCCTAGAGAGATCTCAAAGGGGTCAGACCAGTAGCAGCAGAGGTGTGAGAATTGTGGGCATACTCTACCCAGGGTAGGTAACAGCTCCAGTCAGAGGGGTTGGACACAGTAAGACACCTGAGAGTGGCCTCCATCTCCTGGTTCATGCGCTCGACCTGGCCGTTAGTCTGTGGATGATAACCAGATGAAAGCGAGGCCCTGGCCCCCAACGCTGAACAGAAATGTCTCCACACTTGCGCCGAGAATTGTGGACCTCGGTCTGACAGGATGTCACAGGGAATACCATGTAAACGGAACACATGTTTGATCAAGAGCTTAGCAGTTTGGAGAGCTGACGGCAATTTTCTAAGAGGAACCAAATGACAGGCCTTAGAAAACCGATCAATAATGGTGAGGATGGTGGTCATCCCCTTAGAGGATGGGAGGCCGGTGACGAAATCCACTGCTACATGGGACCAAGGCCGTTTAGGTACGGGCAACGGTTGCAGCAGACCTGCTGGAGACTGATGGGTGGGTTTACAACGGGCACAAACAGAACATGCCAAGACAAACTCCCTCACATCCTTGTGAAGGGACGGCCACCAAAAACGGCGAGAAGCTAAGGCTATGGTTCTGCTAATGCCGGGGTGGGCCGAAAATTTGGAGGAATGCAGCCAAGTGATAACGCGAGCTCGCATAGCAGTGGGAACATAGCTTCTGCCGGGGGGACCTGTACCAGGATCTGGCTCAGACTGCTGTGCTTGTTTAACCAGATCCTCAATCTCCCAGGTCACCACGGCCACAGAACAGCTGGGGGGAAGGATGGGTGCTGGAAGTTCAGAGTCATCCGGTGAGTATAACCTAGATAAGGCATCAGGCTTAACATTCTTGGAGCCCGGACGAAAGGAGATGGACAGATTGAAACGAGAAAAGAATAGAGACCACCGGGATTGACGAGGGTTTAACCTCTTAGCAGACTGCAGGTAGGCCAAGTTCTTGTGGTCTGTCCAAACGACAACTGGGTGTTCCGCTCCCTCCAGCCAGTGTCTCCATTCCTCCAGTGCAAGCTTTATGGCCAGCAGCTCACGGTCCCCGACGTCATAGTTTCTCTCTGCCGGGGAAAGTCTGCGGGAAAAGAAGGCACAGGGATGGGTTTTATGATCTTGATCAGAGAGTTGAGAAAGCACAGCCCCCACCCCCGAGTCCGAGGCATCCACTTCGACAATAAATTGTTTAGAGGGATCTGGCTGGATAAGGACAGGAGCAGTAGCGAAAAGAGTCTTCAATCTGTTGAAAGCTACTTCAGCCTCTGGAGACCAGCTGTATGGGGTCTTGGTGGAGGTCAATGCAGTTAAAGGTTGAGCAGTCTGGCTGTAATTGCGTATGAAACGTCGGTAAAAGTTAGCGAAACCTAGAAACCTCTGTAATTGTTTTCTGGTCTCAGGAGTCGGCCATTCCAAAACCACCTTGATCTTCTCCTCAGTAGGTCTTACCTGTCCGCCCTCAAGGATGTAGCCCAGAAAGGTGACCGAGGGTTGATGGAATTCACATTTCTCGGCTTTTACAAATAGCTTATTCTCAAGGAGGCGCTGAAGGACCAGGCGGACATGTTTCTTGTGTTCGGACAGATCCTTAGAATAAATCAGGATGTCGTCAAGGTAGACAAAGACAAAAACATTCAAAAAATCCCTTAAAACATCATTCACCAGTGCCTGGAAGTAGGCCGGGGCATTAGTTAACCCGAAAGGCATAACCAAATACTCAAACTGACCCATAGGTGTCTTGAAAGCCGTTTTCCACTCGTCTCCCTCCCTGATACGAAGTAGGTGGTAAGCGTTTCTCAAGTCAAGCTTAGTAAACACAGTGGCCCCATGAACTGGTTCGAATGCAGAGGATAAGAGTGGCAATGGGTACTTGTTCTTAATGGTAATCTGGTTTAGACCTCTATAGTCGATGCATGGCCTCAGAGAGCCATCCTTCTTTCCAACAAAAAAGAAGCCTGCCCCTAAAGGGGATGACGAGGGTCGAATTAAGCCTGCGGCGACGGACTCCTGTATGTATCTTTCCATGGTTTCCCTTTCTGGTTTAGATATGTTGTAAAGACGACTGTTGGGTAAGGGGGCTCCAGGTAGTAAGTCTATGGCACAATCGTACGGCCTGTGAGGGGGCAAGGCCAACGCTTTTATTTTGCTAAAGACTTGAGCCAAATCGCGGTATTCGACCGGTACGGTGGAGAGCTCTGGGGGGTCTGCTTCATGGCGACCTGCCGGTGACTGGTTAGACGGGACGGCGGAACGTAGGCAGGAGGAATGACAGTTTAGCGACCAAGATTCAATGCGCCTGTCAGACCAGTTTATATTAGGATTGTGTCTCTGGAGCCAATCAAACCCTAAAACCAACGACGAGCTAGACGAAGGAAAAACGTAAAATGCAGCGGACTCTGTGTGATTTCCTGAGACAATGAGTTGTAGGCTTTTAGTCTGATGTGTAATCAGAGGCAGCGTCTTGCCGTCAAGAGCGGAAACACGCAGAGGAGCGAGGAGAGGAACAGTCTCTATGTCCATCTGTCGACAAAAACTGGCGTCTATCAAATTACATTCACAACCGGAATCTACTAAAGCCGACAAAATAATAGACTGGTTCTTAACCAGGAGGGAGGCTGGAATGAGCAGGCGAGGTGAGTCGGTAATTACCTGATGGTCCGCGAGTGCCCTCGCCGTTACTGGCGGACCTGGGCTTTTGACAGTGTGGGGCATTGGGCGATCAGGTGCCCGGCCTCCCCACAGTAGAGACAAAGCTTAGCCCGCAGTCTGCGTTGTCTTTCCTCCGGCGTTAACCGAGTGTGACCAATCTGCATCGGTTCGGGTTCAGATGAACTGAGCGGGGAAGTCTCGGCTGAGGAGGCACGGTTAGAGACAGATGACCACCGAGATGGAGGACCTCTTCCACTTCTTTCCTTTGCTCGGGATCGAACTCTGTTATCCAAGCGAATCGATAATTTGATCAAATCCTCTAGCGACGCCGGCTCATCTAGGGTAGCTAGTTCGTCTTTGATTTGGTCATTCAACGCGTTTACATACACGCTCTTGAGGGCGGTACTGTTCCACCCGGAAGCTGCAGCTTGAATACGAAAGTCAATAGAAAACTCTGCTATGGTTCGTTGTCCCTGCCTCAACTTTAATAGATCGCGAGAAGACAGCGCTTTATCCACGTCTTGGTTGAAGGCTTGTTTGAACTCAGATAAAAATTCATCAAAGGTGCAGTCGTACTGTGTGGAAGAGGAGAATTTAACTTCTGCCCAATCCAGAGCTCGATCAGTGAGATGTGCAATTATAAATGAAATCTTGGAAGAATCCTGTACAAATCTATGAGGAGTGTGATTGAATTGGATATTGCATTGCATGAGGAACCCCTGAACCTCCGGGGGTCCCCGTCAAACCTGGGCGGACTTGGAAGAGGATAGTCGGAAGAGGTGGACTGGATCGGAGCTCGAGGAGCGGGATTCGGGGCTGACTGTGCTGCCGGTTCTCGGGCTGAGGAGGCTGCAGAAGGCTGTTGAAAACGATCACGAAGAAAACTGGTTAGTTCAGCTAATTGGCGGTTGGTTTCATTTTGACGGTTACCCAGTTCAAGAAGGGCAGACTCATGTTTCTGGATTGAGTCTTGTTGCTGCTGAAGGGCTCTCCGAATGGTTTCTGCAGGGTTCTCGGTCTGGCCAGAGTGTTCTGTCATGGTGGATTTAAGGCTTCGAACCCACATGCAGGAACACACACGAAGAGATCAGTAAGTGCAATAATTTATTTACAACATGTACAAGGAGATAGATTGCCACAGGAAGGAAGGTTGGGTCCAGGAAACTCTCGGGGGCGACTGCAGGCAAAATGGAGATGGTGAGTATAAAGATGGTGGGAATTGACTTGACTACAGGATAAAGTTGTGCTTACCGAAGGAAGCAGATAAAGTGCAGCGGAGGGGGGTGGGTGCCAAGAGAGGGAGTAGTGGAGAGGACGTAGGTAGACCGACGGTGGTTATGGCGTTGGAGGGCGGACAGGTGGATCTGAGGAGACTCGGAGGAACAGCGGAGGGCTTCCAACTAGAGGAGTCACAGGAAGGGGTAATCCAAGGCTAGTTGGCCTAGGGGAAGGCTTCCCCAGAGAACCTTGTAGATGTCCTGGAAAAAAGGTAACAAGAGACAGGTCAAAAAGGCTACTAGGAGAAACAACTTGAAAAAACGTCTCTGAGGATATAACTCAGCAGGCTGATGTACCACTAAAGGCAACACTCTGGCAGAGAAGTGTTGGAAGCCCACTGTTCTTATACTCCTCCTGGGAGATGATGATGCCAATCAGGTGTGTCCTGTAGAGCCTGTCAGCACACCCTCCTGCCAAGATCCAACCCACTGGCGCCCTCTTCTGGGTGGTTGGTGGTGCTGAAAAGGAAAACCATCTGACCCCACAACCTGGTACCCAACAATGAAAGGCCAACCAGCCCCCCAACCCCGTTACCAAAATCAAACTAAATTTAAGGGGGGCTGACCTTTCATGACCTCTGGAAATAATTATTAGTATCTCTAAAAAAAGAACTTTATATGCTTTATTTTTTAGTATCATTTTCTTGCCCTGCATATTCGCGCTGGGAGTTTCAGCCAATCAGCATCAAGGAAAAATGTAATTATTTTTAAATTAAACTCATAATTCAGACTCCTCTGTGGATCGGCTGGTGTGTCTGAGTGAGCGGGTCGGGCTGCGGGTCGACCAGAACCAGCATCACTGAAGCATCAGAACCAGATTCTGAAGAAGGAGAAGCAGCAGTTGGAGGGAAAAACCTGCAGCAGGAAGAAGGAAGGCGACGAATGGAGAGAAGAGGGGAAATGACAGGTCGGACGGTCATGCCGCCTGCACCGCCGCCTGCACCACAGCCTGCACCGCTGCCTGCACCGCCGACCGCCTGCACCACCACCTGCCTGCACCACCTGCCTGCACTGCCTCCTGCCTGCACCACCTCCTGCCTGCAACGCCTCCTGCACCGCCGACCGCCTGCACCACCACCTGCACTGCCTCCTGCCAGCGCCACTGTCTGCTCCGCCGCCTGCCTGCACCACCTGCCTGCACCGGCTGCACCACCTGCCTGCACCACCTGCCTGCTCCGCCTCCTGCCTGCACCACCTGCCTGCACCACCTGCCTGCACCACCTGCCTGCACCACCTGCCTGCACCCGCTGCCTGCTCCGCCTCCTGCCTGCACCACCTGCCTGCACCGGCTGCCTGCTCCGCCTCCTGCCTGCACCGGCTGCCTGCTCCGCCTCCTGCCTGCACCACCTGCCTGCACCGGCTGCCTGCTCCGCCTCCTGCCTGCACCGGCTGCCTGCTCCGCCTCCTGCCTGCACCACCTGCCTGCACCGGCTGCCTGCTCCGCCTCCTGCCTGCACCACCTCCTGCCTGCACCGCCTGCACCACCTGCCTGCACCGGCTGCCTGCTCCGCCTCCTGCCTGCACCACCTGCCTGCACCACCTGCCTGCACCACCTGCCTGCACCCGCTGCCTGCTCCGCCTCCTGCCTGCACCACCTGCCTGCACCGCCTGCCTGCTCCGCCTCCTGCCTGCACCGGCTGCCTGCTCCGCCTCCTGCCTGCACCACCTGCCTGCACCGGCTGCCTGCTCCGCCTCCTGCCTGCACCGGCTGCCTGCTCCGCCTCCTGCCTGCACCGGCTGCCTGCTCCGCCTCCTGCCTGCACCGGCTGCCTGCTCCGCCTCCTGCCTGCACCACCTGCCTGCACCGGCTGCCTGCTCCACCTCCTGCCTGCACCACCTGCCTGCACCGGCTGCCTGCTCCGCCTCCTGCCTGCACCACCTCCTGCCTGCACCGCCTGCACCACCTGCCTGCACCGGCTGCCTGCACCGCCTCCTGTTTGCACCGCCTCCTGTTTGCACCGCCGCCTGCACACACTGCTCCAGCACAACGGCACGTCAGAGTTTCTGGTGTCATGTTGAATCCAAGTCAGCTGCGTCGCATGTTGGGAGATTTTACCAACAATTTCCGTTCAGCTTCGGGTGCAAAAATCTTCAAATACTGAAAATAAAACCAAACTAATTAAGGAGGATTTAAAATCTTATTTAAAGGCAATAATGTCCTAATGCTGACTTTAAAGGTTGTAGTTATATTGGCAGATTTATAACAACATATTTTTAATCTGCCTGTGAAACTAGAACCTTTGAAAGTCAATAAGTTACTTAGAATAACCTTTGACAGCTTCCTAAAAAGTTACTTGTACATTAGTATAGTTTTATTTCAAGTCGTTGAAGATATTTACATAAATACTTGGTAAGACTTTGTGCTTGTGCAGTGCTAGAACATGAATAAGCAGTTTTTGATTGGTGTGTGTGCGTGTGTGTGTGTGTGTGTGTGTGTGTGTGTGTGTGTGTGTGGCCTCAGTTTAACTCTGACATGCAGGAAACGTTGGCCACTCCTCCTGACATCAAAGGACCGTTTGAAGTTTAAAATAAAATGAGATTCTGCTCCAGCCTGTGTTTATCCGAGTCGTCGTCGTCATCATGCTGATGGTAACCCAGCAAAACGTCCTAAATAAAGGCCCAAACGGGTCACATTTAAATGGTTGGAGCTGCAGAATCACAGAATCTCAGTTGGATTCAGGTCTGGACTTTGACTAGACCAAACCATTGCTTTCCATGCGAATAGTGATCCAATAACAATTAGTCTGGATTCAGGCCAGCCCAGTTTAATCTGATTTAATCCAACTCCAGTCCATTTGTCTTGAAAGTCCAGTTTGGTTCGTTTGGTGTAAATGCTAATTGACCTCTGACCTCTGGTCCTCCAAACCTCAGTCTGGGTTCGGTTGAAGTGAACTCTGGTTTAGTTTGAATCTGAACGCCAAGCAGAGCGGAAACAGCTCCAACAGCAGGAAGTGGACTGCAGCGCAGGGCATTCTGGGTAAATCCAACCAAAGCTAACATGTTAGCCTAGCGCTAGCAGCAGAAATGGCTCCTGGTCTTTAGCCTAAAGAGAAATCCTCCAACCGCTGCGCAGGGCATTCTGGGTAAATCCAACCAAAGCTAACATGTTAGCCTAGCGCTAGCAGCAGAAATGGCTCCTGGTCTTTAGCCTAAAGAGAAATCCTCCAACCGCTAAAATCCTCCATCTTGTTTCCATCTGGTGAAGCAGGAAGTTGCTCTCAGTGTGTCGTTTCCTTCAGTGGTTCTTGGTGCAGCGCCCCCACAGGCCAGGAGGGGAACAGGTTGGTCTGACTCAGAGCAGCTGGAGGTGGAGCAGATGATGAAGTTCTGGTTCCAGTAGAACCGGGTCGACTGGAGGAAAACAATCTAACTTTCTGTCCTGATGTTTCCATGTAACGTTGCGGGAATGCGGCTGCCCTCAGAGGTCATATAGAGGTCATCATCTGACCCAGAGCTGCAGCCTGAACTGGTTCCCTGCAGCGGATCTGGACCGGGATGAGCTGGACAGCACGTCAGCAGATGACAGACGTGGCACCCAGAGAGCAGAAAGCTCTTTGTGGTGCTTCTTACTTTAGATCAGTCTGCTGCAGCCATGACAGTCAGCGGGATGACATCACCACATGACAACAGCAAATAGCTGCACTGGAGGATGGCGCTGATTCAACGCTCACACAAACATGCGTGCTAACTGAAGCTCATCCGAAGTGAAGCAGGAAGTTTGCTTGTCTGACGGTTTTTCTTCATTTTTGTTTAAATAAAATCTGATCCACAGCAGAGGAAGAAATCTCAGCAGCTACCTGACCTCAGGGATGTTTCATAACCACGCTGACAACTAATGATTTAAGCAATTTTCTGTAATTTACCAACAGTCTACAGAGAGGAAATGTGGTTGTGTGTCTCCAGTAGACGCTCTCCAGCAGCAGCAGCGGTTCGTTTCGAGGTATTTTGGTTTAATCAGGGATCCTAATCCATCATATTTCATCAGACTCATCAAACACAGATCGCAACCAGAATCAGTGGAAACAGGAAATAACATCATATCTGCAAGAAAGTAAGATGCAGCCAATTAAAACACAGAAGGTTTCTGAGCATTGTTTTGATTATATGTGTTACATAACAGCATGAAGCCGTCTCTGTATGAAACTCAGATTCAGCCGCTCATCCAGATTTCAGCTAACATCCTCTCTCCTAGCTTTGGTAAAAATAACATATATTTTCCACAGCCAAATAAGAAAATCCATACCAACAATGTCACACCAAAGTGAATGAGAAAAAGTGATTAAAGACACTAATGAACTTTATGAAATATTTAGTAATGCAGTATGATCTGTGCTTTCAGGTGTTGACACCAAACGTCTCCAATAATACAGAAAAGTTTCTAGATTTGTTGCTTCTTTGAAAAAACACTGTTAGATGGGCTTAATGGACCTTAGCACAGGGGCCACGTTTCATTGGCTAATGCCCATTGCACTCATGGTGCATTCAGGAACATCAGGTACATCTGCATGACTGACCATCCTACTTATCCTTTACTGATAAATTAGGTCGCTTCTTGATTGGATTGTGAATCTAATAAACATTAAAATCAATAACATTTATTACCAATGACACTTGATCAATACCAACAGATGATACATTTAAATGAATATTCACTGATCCACCACCGCACAGCATTCTGGGAGATGTAGGCAATGGAAAGATTTTAGCCTCTCAATGTGAGCTAAGCTAGCTGGTAGCATCAACTAACGCACTAATTATTCGGTTGCCTAGCAACAACCTGCTGGGTAACTTAGCACAGCAACAGTTTCAAGTTCCTCCACCGTGACTCAAAACAGCTAAAAAAAACAATGATGTGAAGAAAAACTGAAGATAAAACAGGAAATTAGTCCAGAAGGATTTCAGATATTTAAAACAAAAAAATAATAACTGATGGGCTGCACAGTGGAGCAGCGGGTAGAGCTGTTGCCTTGCAGCAAGAAGGTTCTGGGTTCGATTCCCGGTCTTTCTGCATGGACTCTCCATGTTCTCCCTGTGCATGGTGGGTTTTCTCCAGGTACTCCGGTTTCCTCCAGTTGACATGACTGTCAGGTTAATTGGTCTCTCCAAATTCTCCCTTGGTGTGAGTGTGTGTCCCTGTGTCCCTGTGTTGCCCTGCGACAGACTGGCCACCTGTCCAGGTGACCCCGCCTCTCGCCCGGACCGTTAGCTGGCGGCAGCAGCTCCTCCCGACCCCACTGAAGGACCAGGGTGTTATAAAATAGATGGATGGAAATGTTTGTATGGTGATCAGTTTTTCAGCTCAACTGGAACGTGTCCTAAAAACATCAGGTCAAAGGTCACAGGAGTGATCGGATGGTTGGTCCTGATTCCATCAAATTCAACTCAGTTTACCAAACTGGATCTGTTAGACAGACACACACACACACACACACACACACACACACACACACATTCCAGGAGCACCACAAACCATCGTCCCACAGCGGAGGGTGTGGCGGCTACGCCGTCCACTGACCAATCACAACAAAGCTTTGATAAGAGCCAGAAGCAATGGCTGGACCTGCTGGATTTGTTCTTCTCTCTCTCTCACACACACACACACACACACACACACACACACACACACACACACACACACACACACACACACACACACACACACACACACACACACACACACACACACGCAGGCAGCAGGACCCTACTGCTGTGCGCTCAGCGGCTGTGAAAACTCGAGTGGAAATGCTTCTGGCAATCTGAGCAGCTGAGCGTTGGAGCTGGAGGTCGGGGGAAACGGCGCAAATTAGCAAAGAAGAAGAAAAGCAGGAAGAAAAGATGTCAGAACGAGCCATAGGTGACAAAAACAGAAAGTTAATCAGAGAAAAGACAGAGAGCAGGAGCGCAGACATGAAGAGCTGGAAACAAAGCGAGGCAGAGAGGCCGGGCGAGGACACAGAAAGCCGAGAAGGTGTTGCTTGTAAAAATCCTGCCAGGAGTTCCTCAAAAAGCCATTAATGGTGGAACAGAAATTCAAAAACCCAGCTTTCTGTAAGAGTTGGTCCAGGCAGCGTGCCACTTCCAGCAGCGAGGCTGAAGACGCACTCCGGACCGGGCCGACGCTCAGACACTCAGGAAGGTTCAGGAGCCAAACATCGGCAGCAATAATCTGCCTTATTTAGCTCCTCCTCACCGGAGGACAAGATGGAGGCCAGGTGTTTCACTAATGTTTCTAACCAAATATTCAGACTGAAACTCAGCAGTTAGCTTACTAAATTAACATTTATCATAAAATATTTACATTGCAGCTAATAGCTTGTTACCAACTATTTAATTTCAACTTGATATTTAGTTTCAAACCAAATGTTTGGCTTGATAACTAAATATTTAGCTTGAAGCTAAACATTTAGCTCAGAGCTAATTTGTTAGCTCACTAACTAAATATTTAGATTCAATTTAATTATTTAACCTGAAACTAAATATTTAGCTCAGTAACTAAATATTTTGTTAACCCTTAGATTTGAGCCAATTTTTAGTTCATAGCCAAATATTTAGCTAAACTAAAGCTATTTAGCATAACTAAATAGTTAGCTTCTTAACTAAATATTGAGCTTCATAACTAAACATTTAGCTTCATAACTAAATATTTAGGTTGGAAGCTGATATTTAGTTGGCACACGTAACTCGAAGCTGTGATATTTATAGATGAATGACTGAGATGGTGAAAACATCAGCCTGAATATTAGTGATGTTTTTGCTCTTATGATGAGCTAAAGAACTAAATATTTGGAGTTAGTTTGTGACTTGAGGAGCCTTAAAACCGGAGCGGCTCGGCCCGATCCGAGCGTTCCCTCCGGAGTTCACGGCACCAATTCCTGACATTTCACAGCAGTTAGCAAACAGTTTGCAGCGCCAGAAAAAAACACATTAAAGTAAGCACTGCAGGGTGTGTGTGTGTGTGTGTGTGTGTCCCAGTAGAACAGGTGTGAAGCGAACCCAGGAGAGAAAAGCCGTCCTGTTTTCGCTCCTTAAGGGCCCCTCCACTCAAATTAGATGCAAATGAGGTCTGGAGTGGCTTCCCAGGACGACGTTATGGGATCGGCGGGCCGGAGGAAAACTGGGCGAGCAGCTGAGGTCAGCACTGTTTTTCTCTCATTAACCTCCCCAAATGTTGCTTATAATGGAGCCGGAGAACCGGGCGGTTCTGACAGCGGCTGCTCAGAGGGTGAAGGAAGGAGGATGTTAAATCAGGAACCAGTTTAATGATTTCAGACGGTCGCTGATGGTTTCCACGGCTGACGCAGCCAGACGGCTCCCTCTCCGCTGATTTCCTGTTCTGCAGGCGTTCCCAAAATAATACGCCTTTTAGGCCTTTTCGCCTTCTTCGCATGGATTCCAGCGCTTCAAACCCAATTTCCTTCAACTTGTGTCATGACACTCAACTGTGGTTCTGAGCGACCTTCGCAGTCGGCCTGAATTAGCTCGATTCAGTAGAAACGTCTTCAGAGAGCCGTAAAAACCAGCAGCAGGGAAAAATCCCCCTTCAACACCTGACAGCTCTCGCTCACTGCTGGATTATTAAATCATGTTATTGTTGCGAGTCTGCAGGCTCAGCTCTTCATGAGTACAGCGCTGTGTTACTTTGTGACGCTAACATTAGCAGGACGAAGGGGGTTAGCATCTGCTTAATGAAATCTATGCTGCTGGGGTCAAACTGGACCAGAACCGCTTCTGGTTCTGTTACGACTGCAGTGTAAACCCGACAGGTTGTCTGGTTTACTGCCAGGTTTATGATCCTTCAATTTAAACAAATCAACTCTGCAGCGCTAAAAGACTTCTGGACCAGGCGGAGGAAAGGCTTTCACTCCTCAGTCCTTCAAAATAAAGTCCAGAAGAGATAAAAGTTGTTCCAGTTCAAACCGTCAGCAAAGCGCCGCCAAACTCAGAGATGTATTTATGGAATCAGGTTTAATCCAAACCTGCTTCTCTACGTCCTCCTGCATCTCATCCACAGCCAAGTTGCTCTCACTCAAATGTTTGCTCATGATTTGTTGGTAAATCAGCCCAAGTGTCACATTCTGGACAGGCTGCAGGTTGTTGCTCACAGCAGCGCCGACAGTAAAACATGAACCACATGAAACCTGGAGGGGGGAAAATAACGCAACATCCTTCTCTTTTCTCGCTCTCTGTCAGCTACGCTACACACAGACCCGTTTCCATAGCAACTGACAACAACCACACTTCATGTATCAGGATTCAACATTTAAGACACGAAAACAGAAAATTCAGTCCGTTTCAGTTTTATGTCTTTAGGCTTGATGATTATTTTGAAATTAATAAGTGATTGCTGTGGCAGATTAGCTACCGCTAAGCTAAGCTAAGCTAACACAGTGGTGGTAGATTAGCTACCGCTGCGATTAGCTAAACTAACACAGTGGTGGTAGATTAGCTACCGCTAAGATAAGCTAACACAGTGGTGGTAGATTAGCTACCGCTGCTATTATCTAAGCTAATTAGTAGCAAAGCTCTACGTCCCTTTTTCTTTTTTATGTCAGGCGTACATTTAAGATTTCATGTTGACAACTACCAGCTAAAGCCAATGCTAGTCATTGTTAGCTAGCGGTCGTCTGCTCTCCAGCAGAAAGCTGGGGGTCTGGAGACAGAACAAACAGATACAAGACAAGCTGGCGGCCATTTTGGCTCATTGCCGTTTTTTAGGCTGACATGAAAGCAAACTCATCTGAAACGTTGTTTGGCAAAGGCTGTTCTGTTGACTAACTGCTGCTCTTTTAAAGCTTTCTGGTTGCTTTGTTTCGTATTTTCTGGCTAAAACACCCGGATGACCACAGCCAGTCCTCTCTGCTCTGCTGCAGGACCCAGCCCAGTTTCATAAACATCACCCAGAAGCAGAGAACTGATTGGCTCACCAGTCAGAGGAACCAGTTAAACATCCCACACCATCACCAGAACCCAAACTGCTGCTCCATCCCTTCAGTGCAATTAAAAAAACGTTTCTCCAGCATTTATGGAAACTTCCTCCCTGTTTGTTTTTCCTTTCAATCAACCACCATCTGTATGTTTTCCCCTAAAATGATACATACCAGTCTGACCAGTCTGGACCCGTTCTGCTGACTTCAATAGCTATAAATATCCTGCTGCCAGAAGACTAATTAAACACACACTCCTGACATTTGTTCACATGTTCAGCTAAACATTTGTTGACAGTTTTGCTGAGGCCTTGTCTCTATATAAACTAATATCGCCGCGACAACGATTAAAAACTAACATCGTGCACATCGAGTTGGTTTCAGGAAAGTTTCCTTCCACAGGAACCTGAACAAATCCACCTCTGAGCGATGTTTTAATGCCAACCCGTAGGGGGCAGCGCAGCGCTAAGCTGGAACCTGTCAGCCAATCAGAAGGCTCCAAAGCGACCATCACTTCCTGTTAGGGATTAAACATGGCGCCTCCAGGCAGGTTCAGGAACAGCTTCAGACGTTGGAATGTAAAGTTTTTAAAACAGACGATCAGGATGTGAATTTATCGCACGGCGCTTTATTTGCAAACGTTTCCTTAAATCTCCACTTTGGTCTGAGTTTCTATACAAAATAATTTTATTGATATTAAACTGAGTTTATTGTGGGTGAAAAGATAAAAAGTTTAAAAAGTTTTCCCAGATATAAATGTTTCTTCTGCTTTAATTTGTTATTTTGTTAATAACTTATTGATTTCTCCATCTGATGACATCATCAATTACTTATTATTTCAGTAAACATTTTATAAAACACTTTTTGTGGGCGCTTTGCCCACCTCAGCCTGTTTTCATAAGTTATATCACACACCGTTTTACTTTGGTAATCAATTCTTCTATTGATTATTCTGACGGTTAATCAATGCTTGAGATACAAAATTGTCAAAACGTTTCATTTAACCCCTTTAGCTTCTTTTTATAAAACATTAAATTCATTTTATAAATTAGAAAATAAACATTTTATTGCCTAAAATGCAATAACTTTCAGTGGAGGCTCGATTAACCGATCAATAACTGAAAGTTGATTAATATGTGATTATTTTCCAGAAAGTGAAACAGGGAGAAGTTCTGAGTAAAACAGATTTACAGACAGATTAGTTTTTATCTTAAATGCAACATTTTGATCATTTTTGTAAAGTTTTGGGTTAATTTCTGCTGTGATTGTTGTTCTTTCAGTAAAATAACCATTTTAGAGTCTTAACTCCAGATATCAATTAATCCATTACTAAATTAGTTGATTTTATTGATTAATCGTGATTAATCGTTCCAGCCGTAGTCAAGTCAAATCACAATATTATCCAGATATGTTAACTTTAAATGAAAAACAAGCTAATGACCCATTTTAGCCAGATTGTTTCTGCGTCTGAAGCTGATAAATGTGGTTTATTTAATGAGCTGAACTCCATATTCTCCTTATCTCAGCTGGCAAAGCCAAATCTCCGCCTGGAGCCACGGCGCTCATCTCCTTTAAAACGTTCCCCATCTGCGCAGAGCTCATCCATTTTAATGCTTCCCACCTCAAATTTATCTGCAGAGGGGAATAAAGACGAAGGCCGAGGGAGGGAGGGAGGGAGCGGCTCGGATAAGTCAGAGGAGCAGAAACAGACGGGCAAATCCCCCCCCAGGGGGCGGAGCGACACCCGCCACCACCACCCATCACTGTTTATTTTACTGGGATGTAAACGTCCTGGGGGGGGCGCCGTGTGAACCCCAGCAGGTCCTGGGGGGTCGCAACAATCACACAAACCTGCAGAAGGAAACAGTCACCTGAACAGAACGCGCTCCGACCTGCAGACGCAACAAAACGCAGGCGCTGAACGGCAGACGCAGCTGTAGCTGCATGTGCTGCAGCAGCTGCTGCACATGCAGCTACAGCTGCAGCACATGCAGACGCAGCTGCAGCACATGCAGCTGTAGCTGCAGCACATGCAGCTACAGCTGCAGCACATGCAGCTGCAGCACATGCAGATTGAGTTTGTTGTGTCAGAGTTTGGTCTGCTGCCCCCCTGCAGGGCTTCAACGCTCCGTTATCACAAATAATCACTTCCATGCGGCAGGAGGGAGAGGTGTGTGTGTGTGTTTCTCTGTGTGTGTGTGTATGTGTGTGTGTGTGTGTGTGTGTGTGTGTGTGTGTGTGTGTGTGTGTGTGTGTGTGTGTGTGTGTGTGTGTGTGTGTGTGTGTGTGTGTGTGTGTGTGTGTGGTGTGTGTGTGTGTCTGTGTGTGTGTGTGTGTGTGTGTGTGTGTGTGTGTGTGTGTCTGTGTGTGTGTCTGTGTGTGTGTGTGTGTGTGTGTGTGTGTGTGTGTGTGTGTGTGTGTGTGTGTGTGTGTGTGTGTGTGTGTGTGTGTGTGTGTGTGTGTGTGTGTGTGTGTGTGTGTCTGTGTGTGTGTATGTGCGTGTATGTGTGTGTGTGTGTGTATGTGTGTGTGAGATTGTGTGTGTGTGTGTGTGTGTGTGTGATTGTGTGTGTTTCTCTGTGTGTGTGTGTGTGTGTGTGTGTGTGTGTGTGTGTGTGTGTGTGTGTGTGTCTGAGGAGTGAAATCGCTCTGAAGGGTCAACAGGTTGGATAAAGTCTCTGGATTCCAGTTAAAACATGAAACTGAATCAGAAACGTTTGGGTCCAGAACTTCACCGGTTCTGGTTCTGGTTCTGGTTCTCATACGAGCCTCAGTTACTGGAGGTTCTGATGAACGTTTTGAGTCATAATGAATCTGATTGAAATCATCATTCCATCCAGCTGGGCTGATCAGAACCGAGCCGGTACCGATATCCAGCCATGTTTGTTGATTTTTAATTATTTGAAGATGCATAAAAGAGAAAAATGTTAAATTATTCATATTTATCAAATCAAACGTTCTTCATTTTAAAAGTGAATCAAAGTTCACGTCTCAGTTTTAATGAATAAATGGGAAAATGTTTTAATCTTTGTCTAATGAACCGACTCTATGCAGTAATGGTTCTGGTTCTGGTCCATCGGAACCATCCCGGGTCAGGCCGGGCTCTACTTACAGGCGCTCTGCGCTCCGCGGGACTCCTTTGGGTACCGTCTTCAGACCCAGACCCTGGCAGTCCACATGCGACCCGGAGCAGCTGCACTTGTGTGGGCATCCATGCGCCGCGGCGGCCCACAGCAGCGCGGCGAGCAGCGGAGCCCAGACCCGCAGCCCGGCGCGCCTCTCCGACCCGCTCACACACATATCCCGGTTCCGACAGGCTGGGTTCACAGCAGCGACTCCGAGGAAGGAGGATCGGTTCGGTTTCCTCCAAGTGAAAACTTTCCCCCGTAGGTTTGAAAGTTTCTCCGCTTTGAAACAGAAAGCTGCGCGTAAAATCTCCCCAAAGCGCCGCGGAGCCGCGGATCCACTCACAGGGCGGTCAGAACCCGGTCCGGACCCGAGCCGACCCAGTGGAAGCGTTCTGCTGGGCTGGGACCTCCGAACTGAACATCCTCCGCTGCTGCAGGAAAAGTTCCGGAGCGCAGCGGCGCGGCAGACTGGAGCGACCTGCGCGGAGCATGCGGGTCCCCCCGCAGCAGCAGAGCGCCTCCCCCCGGCTCTCTCTCTCCTGATGTCACCAGAAACGGAGCGGGAGACTTCCCCAAACTTTCACTCGCTGCAGCTCATCTGCAGCAGGAACCGGACCGAGCTCTGGTTCCTCTCCAGCAGGTCGGACTGGACCCAAAACCTCAGAACCAACCCGCAGAGAAACCGCCACAAACTGAACAAATGCAGCAGTTTGTATAGTTTCAATTAACGCTTTCAAACTAAAGATGTGTCATCTCTCAAACTCAGGTATGAAACCCTTAGAATGAGTCGTTTAATATTCCTAATCTGATCAAATCAGGCAGATTTGATCAGATTTGATCAGATTTGATCAGAGAGCGGCAGGGAGCCGCTCATCCGGACAGAAATGTTTCCAGATTCATGTTTCTGGGGGACACCAGGACCACCACAGTAGATCAACTTTCTAACTTTGTCACATCTGCAGCAGCCCGGAGGAACAAGCCGCAGACGCGCTGCTGCCCTCTGCTGGTGGAGGAAGACCGGAGAAAACTCCGTTCAGACTAAAAACTCTATTTATCTTTAGTTTCAGGTGTTTCCTCTGATGATGAGACGGAAAAATCAACAACTATCTGGATATAAAATGAATATTTCTGAGACTGTGCAGATTTCTGCTCTGCAGTGGAAAACCCGAAACGTCCAGCAGAAACATCAACATCTCGGTTCTGACGCCCGGAACCGGCCGCCTGCAGCGGATCCAGCCTAAATGCTGCAGCACAGAGCAGAACACTCCGAGGCTGCTGTGATGCGTTCAGGGACGGCTGGGAAACCCGTCAACATGTCAAAACTACTAATAATTTAACAATTAGGGCTGTCCCAACTCAACGCTTTCACTTCCGATGAGATACGGATATCGCAGCTTTGAGAGCTGATCGATGCCGATACGATAACAGCAGGAATCACAAAGTTTCTGCAGCTGCACCGACTCAGACTTAAACGTTTGTGCATCAACACACAAACGTACAAAATACAAGAAATTTACAATAAATTTGTACCTACCCTTAATGTAAAGAAGCTAGGGGGCAAATAAGCAGCTAGCTAGCGTTAGCTTCAGCCAGAACACAATGGAGATGCATTGGCTGGCGACTCAAGCTACACAGAACATATGAGATTAAATAGATCCGCCAAGACAAAAGCTCCGAGCTGCGAAGAACGTATTTAACTCCAACTAAAGACATTAAAAAATACATTTTAAGGGCTTGAACTTGATTCTAAGACTTTTTGACATTTTTACGACCATTGTACAGTTATACAGTGTATTGTGATGGAAATGTGCAAAAGATGATAAATTGGCGATAAATTTTAGATTACTCGTTGAAATCGGTCCGATTTCCTACATCAACATCTGATCGGACTAACCAATCAAACCTTGTTTTTCTTTCAAATATTGGCTCAAACTCCTAAACAACCCGGATTATTTTTTAGTAGCTTCATCCATCCAAACCAATAAAATCTGAAATCATTTTTATAACCTCTACTTTTTAAAGTTGTAGAAAAAGAGAATATCTGATTATTTTCTCATTTTTAACCCTTTGTAATTTAATGCTGATTGTCTTATTGAAGCTGTTTGCACTGAGCTGAGTTTTATTCTCCAATAAATATGTTTTTATCTGGGATGGAAAACTTTTCCACCGAGCAAAGCCAGCTAACGCAATCATAAACTCTACTTTTATTTACATCACTGAACATCTAAATTGGTCATTAGTAATATTTATTTAATCCAAAAGAATGAGAACATTTTTATGATTTGGATTTAAAATGAACAGCCTGTTTTTCTTGGAGTTTCTGAATATTTCACTTGTTTCATTAAATGCTGTTCAGTTACAGGTCAGATTTTCAGATGGAGGCCGAAAGCTTTGACTCCAGAATGTTCTGTTTGCTGTGTGGAGGAATCATCTCCGTCTGAAACTGTTCAAATCCACAAAGAAAGCCTGAAAATGGCAGATATGCATCAATAATCAATCACAAGTCAGTTCAGAAAACAACACGGCGAGAACACTGTAAAAACACAACATCTGATTTTAGTACAAGTTCTACTGCAAATGAGAGAGTAGATTTAAAATAAGACAGAACTGACTTACAAGTAACTTTTCAGCAAGAAACTTTTTTACTCAAAAATGACTTAATATGAAAAGGTGCAGATTGTTTCACTTATAAAAGTGTGGCCTGTTGCAATAAATCAGATAATAAATTAAAGGGAGCTCAATTCTTTCCATTTGTGTGATTTATTGTTTTTCTCTTTCTACAAAACCTGGATGATAAAGTCGTCAGTTTTTACAGACTAAATTATTCATTTGATTTGTTGTTTAGTTATTTTGGATATTTAAAATGTCTTCCAGTTCCTGCGTTAAATGTTAACTACAAATAAAACTTTATTGACCTTTGAGAAAGAGTTCTTGCATCACCATTATATCACTAGAAAATGGTCTCAAAACAACAATATCATCGTTTATCATAACAACTTCTGGGATTATTTATCGTCCAGCAACATTTTCTACTGCAAAGCCAAACAGCAAGACATTTTCCCATAATATAGACCACAAATAGACTAAAGTAGACCAAAAATCGTTGGTAGGATTTGGTGTTTTTGCAGTGAAGACCTGGGTTTAGTACTTAGTAAAAGTTATTTAAGTCTGACCTCTTAGATGAAGTCTGGCAGAGACTCAGCCAGCGTCAGGCTGATGGCAGCAGAGGGGAAGTAGAGCAGAACAGCAGCTAATTTCAGGAGCTTCCTGGGGGATTTGCAGGCCTGGAGTTTCACTAAGGTTTCCTCCACCGCCGAGCCAGCAGGTACCTGAAACAAAGCCAAGACCTTCCTTCATGCACCGCATGTTATCTCAAAGCTCCTGGCTTTTTACGGAGCGAACGCGCCGAGGGAAGAGCCGCAACATCAGAAAGTACCAAAGAAAAGGGCGACAGAGACCTGCAGGATCACCAAGACCTCCGAAATACTGTCAGGAAATGATTTGGTTTGAGACATTAGTGGACCAACTGCCACCAGAACCAGGACCAGTATGGATCCGGTACATAGAATGGGACCAGTATGGATTCGGTGCGTAGAATGGGACCAGTATGGAGGCGGTACGTAGAATGGGACCAGTATGGATTCGGTACGTAGAATGGGACTAGTATGGATCCGGTACATAGAATGGGACCAGTATGGAGGCGGTACGTAGAATGGGACCAGTATGGATTCGGTACGTAGAATGGGACTAGTATGGATCCGGTACGTAGAATGGGACCAGTATGGAGGCGGTACGTAGAATGGGACCAGTATGGATCCAGTACGTAGAATGGGACCAGTATGGATCCGGTACATAGAATGGGACCAGTATGGATCCAGTACGTAGAATGGGACCAGTAAATCTCCATAAGTGGAGAAGCAACATTCAGGTTTTATCTTCCTCAAATCTGGAACAAACTTCCAGAAAAGTGGAGAACAGCTGAAACACTGAGTTCCTTTAAATCTAGACTAAACCCAGGAGGATACTAGTTTCCTTTGAATCATAATAAACAGAAGAAATCAACACATCTGATGAGTAATGATGATTTTAACAATAATACTCATGAAAATATAATGTCTGTTAGTGGTTCACACAATTGCAGACTGGATGACGTGTTTATGTTTTTATGACGTACAAATAAACTTGACTGACTGATTGATTGATAAAGTAAAGTCATTTTCATGGAACCAAACTGCCTGCATTAGCTAGCATAAGTTCAGCTAAATGACAAAACAGCATAAGAATGAGAAAATGGCCTTAAGCTCTAAAACGGACTCGGTTCCCAGCCCCAGCTTTGGGAACTACTGGTGTAAGCTCTACCTCATACCTTCAAAACATTATAGGACTGAATTGTTGTTTTTCACTATAACAGAACCTGACCCAATCAAGAAAATTACCTTTAACAGAAAAAAAAGAAAATAAAAAGACTAAAACAGTCAAAGACAACTCTGAGGTTTGGGCCGTTTCACAACACATAATGACCATACGTCATATTACTGCACAGCTGGGCAGTTCATCGCTTATGATAGCTCACAATTCCATTTCAATTCCATTCTTTGGCTCTCAGTTTGATTCAATACTGATTTAGTAAAATGTAGTATACAAATAACTGGTGTACCTGTTAATAATTGAATGTCTTACTTATTTTTTTTATGATTCCTGGCTTTATGAGCAGCCATGATCGTAAACATTACTTTAACTGTGTATGCTTTCATATTTTAGAGCAGGTAAATATCAGAAAATAAAGTAGCACCTCTGCTCAAAAGGTTAAAACATGGTTGCTAGGTAACGGTCTGGGCTTGGCTGAGGTTGCTAGGTAACGGTCTGGGCTTGGCTGAGGTTGCTGGGTAACGGTCTGGGCTTGGCTGAGGTTGCTAGGTAATGGTCTGGGCTTGGCTGAGGTTGCTAGGTAACGGTCTGGGCTTGGCTGAGGTTGCTAGGTAACGGTCTGGGCTTGGCTGAGGTTGCTGGGTAACGGTCTGGGCTTGGCTGAGGTTGCTAGGTAGCGGTCTGGGCTTGGCTGAGGTTGCTGGGTAACGGTCTGGGCTTGGCTGAGGTTGCTAGGTAACGGTCTGGGCTTGGCTGAGGTTGCTAGGTAGCGGTCTGGGCTTGGCTGAGGTTGCTAGGTAGCGGTCTGGGCTTGGCTGAGGTTGCTAGGTAGCGGTCTGGGCTTGGCTGAGGTTGCTAGGTAGCGGTCTGGGCTTGGCTGAGGTTGCTGGGTAACGGTCTGGGCTTCTGATTTGAAATGTTACATTCTGGAGATTTCAAACAGGTAATTTTCCAAACACCAAAAACAATTAACTTATTGTCAGAAACCCAAATTGAAATACAAAAACATGCTAACTTAGATAATTCAGTGACTTCAATCATATTTGAACAATATTGCTATTGTGAACCGTAGAAAACATTTTCTTGATTTATTTGATAAAAATATTTTTGGGGAAAAAAAGAAACTGAAAATGTTTAGCATCTGTGATGACAGAAATATTTGACTCCCGACTCGTTTTTCCATGAGTCGATGCTGAGTTATAGCTCTTAATATGATTAAGGACACACACTGACTCAGAAGAATGAAACATAAATAGTTCCCTGGGTAGAAAATCATGGGAAGTTCTTTGATATTTGTATTGGAGGGAATTTAAAAGAGCTTATAGCTAATCTATTTAATCAGTCCCTCATGCCATTCCAATGCATATTTCATTTTATTTGCAACAGGAGAATAACTCCTGGTGAACTCCTCATGAACAATAAAATGAATGCAATCCAAATCCATTTCCCCTCATTATTCTCTTTAAAACTTTCAAGCTTTAATGTCCTTCATTTCTGCTTCATCACATCACCGTCATAAAAAACAACAACCTGAAAATAAACGTGATCCTGAAACTTTAAGCTGGATCTCTGGTCCAGTCACATGGCTGAATTTCTCATCAACACCCAGTCAGCAGCCATGTTTCCATCCGACTGTCACGCAAAATATGAATTAACTTTTTAAACCTCAGGAAAACAAAAATAACGTAAAATGTAAATTAGTCGTGTTTCGCTCCACTGGTTTGAAGCAAATCAACAAGGATAAGCAAAGTGTGTAAACAGGAAGTAGCTAGCTAGCATGTTGTTCATGCTAGCTAGCATGAACAACACATCGCACAAAAACAGAGAAGTTTCCATGAACGCGTTGCTATCAGATAAGCTGTAATTGTTTCGTCCTGTTGGCTGTTCAGAGAAAGAAATGTTAACACATTAACTTTTTTTGAGAAAAGCCAGAAACCGCCTCATGCAAACGCAAAAATGTTTTGTGCAAAATTTAGGAAGTTATTTGAAACACATTTATCAACTGAGCTTTGATGTAGCAAACGTTCCCACCTAAAGGGGAGTCTGTGCCTTACCAGAGGCACAAGACAGAAAATGTCAGTCAAATCTTCCAGCATGGAGGGAACGACTCGTGGCGTCAACATCTGGTGACTTTACGTTTTGCTAGACTTGTTGACCAGTAAAAGGAGAAGCGACTAATTCACATTTTCTTTTTTTTGCAACATTTTAAAAGTTTGCTCAAAATTCACAACAGTTGGATGAAATCCTTTCTACAGAATATTTCTGCAGATAAAAACGATTAATCGGACTAATCGTGATGAATCGATTATTAAAATAATTGTCAACTAATTTTGAAATTGATATGCTGAACAACATACTCAGAGTAATAATTTGGTCAAAACTGTACAAAATATATATCCATTTTGGATTTCAGATGAAAACATTTGTTTGTAAATACGTTTCACCTGAAACTCGTAAGTGGAAGTTTTAGCTTCACCCAGTTCAAATTTACTAAAGGAATGCTGTTATTGCGTTTTAGGCAATAACTTGTTTATTTTCTTATTTAAAAAGGAATTCAATTATTTGCTTGCAAAGTTTTAATGTTCTTCTAATGTATTAAAACATCTTAAGTGGTTAAATAAAAATCAGCAGTATGCGCCATTTTTTCATCCTATTAGTAGATTAATCTTCAGAACAATTGATTGGTCGCTAACTAAATGGACAGGAGTCTGCACAGTAGCTTCAGAGGAACATAAATATCAGATTTTCTGCTTTTCTCTGCTGATTCTGAGTAAATGTAGATTTCTGATGACCGTCAGGGTTTCGCTCATTCCTGATGGTTTCTGGCGTTTCCCTGTAGGTGCGGCTGCCTGGCTGACTCACTGATTACTCATTCCTCTCACATGAAGCTAATTACCACCAGCAGGCTGTGGGATCTGTTCTGCTTTTCACTCATCACCACTTCATCAGCTCACTTTGTGGAGTCTTGTTATCTGTTTGGGTTTCAGTCTCCGTTAAAGCAGCTTTCTGGTCACCTTGGAGGCAGATGGCGGCCATTTTTGGCCCCTGGACTGCATTCAATATAATCTAAATTTATTCCTCCTAGCACAGGTGGTTCATGCAGATGGAGACTTTTTATTTTTAATCTGGGCAACATTATTACCAGATCTTGCAATAGAAAATGTTGGTTGCAGTTCAAAGCATTCTTGTATTGCATTGAGAGGAATGGCAGCTGTCCAGTAGTTTTATTTGTTTTGATAAAAGTTACCTAAATCTTGTTTCTATTGCTTGGAAATGATAAAAACTGATTATTTCTTCTAAAGAGACAAATCTGGAAAACTCTCTTTCTGACAATTCATTCTGTTTTGGCATGTGACATAAAGTTAGAGGCAAGACTTGAATGTCCTCCATGCATCCTGACTGGATTGGAGAGGCTGCAGAAAACCTGCAGGTACAAAATTGACAGAAGCACATCACACTTTTCACGTTTTAATTGGATGAACTTTGTATGAATAATTTTCCCATATTTCACCATTGCGCAGTTTGAGTCAGTCTGACCTAAAATATACATGATTAAAGTAAAGTTTGTTGTGTAACATGACGCAACACCAGAAAGTTTAAAGGGTCTGAAAACTTTTGTGCGTCAGTGTAAAACAAAACAGATTTTAGAGGCATTCTAGTCTAAACAGAGCTTCAATTTAATCTGAATCTGGTTGGAAAATGGTTCATTTTGCTGAATGAAAACATATGCTAATATTAAGGCACGTACACACACACACACACACACACACACACACACACACACACACACACACACACACACACAAAGAGGATTCTTAGAGGCGGTTAAATAATGCCATATGTTTCCCCAACAAGGATATTTTTCTCCTGCTGCTTCTCATGTGCTTGATTGATGGTGTAATTTACTAAAACACCACTCACACACACACGCACGCACACACCAGGAACACACAAAGCAAATAGTAACACACACACACCCCAACCAGTTGATAGTGCCATTTCAGGATTATTGTTGTCCAGGTATCTTAAGGCTAAGCTAACGATCCTGTATCACTATTTCCAGTTTATTGTAAGGAAAAACTTCTCCTTTTCCCAAATGCTGGAAGCCCTTAGAAAGGCCCAGCAGGGCTCTGTGGAGTATTTTCTGTTTGGTTGTGTACTGAACACATCACGCATAATGAGTGAGCCGCCATGTGTTCCTGTGATTTAGGGTTCAGTAACAATAACTCATTAACCTCTAACCTCTGTGATTAAACGGCTGATTGAGCAGCAGACCATCTGCACAGCTGACCCCGAGAGAGCGGCAGCAAAGCCCTGAGCTATTCACCACCGACTCCACTTATCTGCAGCAAACCGCTCCGAACCATCATTCACCTCAACAGGGTGGAATTATGCTAATAATGTAGCAATAAAGCTTTTAATCCAGCAGGGATCTGAGATTCCAGGAAGTCCTGGTCATGGCAGCATGAAACGGTTTAAAATCGGGACAACATCTGAAACGACACAATTACACGTCCAACTGCAATCCAACACCAACGCTTTAACAACACATAGTTCAATAAAAATAGCAGGTAATTTAAAGAAAACGGTTCAAATTGGAGCTGAAACCACAAATCAGTTTAATCACGATTAATCGCAACTAATCTGTAATAAAATCTTGAAACTATCGTCAATAAGGCCTGTCATAATAAATTTTGCCTGACGATAAATTATCTCAGAAGTTATTCCGATAAATGATAACATTGTTGTTTTGAATAATTTTTTGAAGGACAATGATGTTAACAGAGACTTCGTAATTCAACTTATTTGTGGTTTATTTATTTTGGATATTTAAAATGTCTTCCAGTTCCAGAGTTAAATACAATTAATATAATTAATCTCTAAAAGAATTTGAACAAATAAAATCTAAAAGAAACAGTGAGAAGAAATCTGTAAAAATTGAAATAAAAATCTCCTAAAACAATGTGAAAAAAGAAAATTTGAAAAAAGAAATTTGTAAAAGAATTTAAAAAAATAAAATCTAAAACAGTGAAAAGATCTCAAATTCAAATAAAAATCTAAAAAGAAAATGAAATTGTAAAATTTTAAATAAAATGTGAAAACATTTAGTCTGAAAAATAAAATCCATTAAAAAAGGCAAAACTAAAATCTGGCATTTAAAAAGAAACATGAATGGATTGAATAAAACAAAAAATCAATAAATAGCAGACTACATAAATGTAGGTTCAACTATTGGATACACATCACAAATTACTCTCAAAACATTTTTAAAATAATTTTATTCAAATTTCAGTGTTTGAAACATGTTCTTTGTTTGCCCCAATACTAAAACAAATTTCTTCCCAGAAAAGACAAAATGAAACATTTCTGTCAGGTTCAAAACGGCGTCGTATGTCTGCTGAATAAACACACGAGAACAAAACGACAGGAAACACATAAAGCACTTAAATAATGTTCATGTTGAAACAGCATCATGGCTGAATGTGTGTGAGCTTTTTCTAACAGTCGACACTTTAATTCAGGCCAAAAGATGTAATGATGCAAAACATGGAGGTTTCATAGAAACTGCAGCCAATAAGCCATCAACCCACCCAATTATCATAAAGTAATATGTTTTTTTATCATTAACTTCAAAATACCCAAAATAACTCATTATTACGTATAAATCACCCTGCTTCATGTTGAGTTAATTCAAAGTGAAAACTAATTAATTCTACATTTGTGGGTTAAACTGTAGGAAAATCTGTGGGACAGTGAAAAAACATGCAGTGGTTCAGTCCAGAGGCTAACCTCTTCCTTTTCCTCCCCAACAAGAAAAGGTCAGAGGTCATGATACAAATGACGGAGTGTAGGAAAGAGGGATGAAAGGAGAAACGGCAAAAGGATGCAAGTAAGGAGGTCGGACTGATTGGAGCCCAGATGTCTAATAAGGTCCACTTATAACCCAGAGACAGGTGAGTGGCTCACAAAAGATGTATTTCCTCTGCAATGTTTTAATGTTGAGTCTAATCTGTCCAAAACAAGTCGCCACAATAGTTTGTATGAATTACCTACATAGAAAGCCTGATTGTTTTCAGCTTTTTCTACTTCAACACTTTCTCTTCCTCCCGTCAGCCTATCTTCTGTGCTGATCCACCATAACAAGGCATTCCTTCCTGCTGTGTTTTACTTCAAGCTATGGAGGCGACGCTAAAGCAGCAACAGAGACCGGCTCTGTTTCTGCAAGGTGCGGGTGTGTGTTTTCACTGATATGACAGTGATGCAGAAATAAGCTCAGAAATGTGTGTGCGCTTGGCGGGGGGGTAAATTCCTCTCCGCCACTTTAAACCCGCCTCGCTCTGCCCTGACGGCCAATCAAAACAGGAGTAAATCACTGCAGGATGTAAAAGCGGTGCCAAAGAAAAGGAACAGTTTGAGAATTTAAATGTTTTCTGGACGTTTTTGGGCTCGGAGATTAATAGGAAATATAATTTAGTCTTAATTTAGCAGCAAGAGATCAAATTAGTTCATTTAAAAAAACTGACATTAAGCTTTTTTTAGATTTTCTGTCCAATGTAAGTTGGACTTTACATTTTACTGTAAAGTCTAACTGATAATTAGGTCAGAAAACATGAAATGGCTCTGGGACGAAAGCATGTTTATGTTTTACTCATGTTTATTTTAGTAATGGAGTATTCTATTGATTGTTCTATTGATTATTGGTATCAGCTGCACCAAGCTTTGAGTGTTTTGAGTTTTTGAAGGGTGTCGGTGTTTCAGTGAGCATTTTAGCCATAGCTAACCACTTTCATCTGTCATCTTAAAGCCGAGTCAAGACCCACCCAATCAGGTGACATAACGTATGGAGGCCTGTAGTGGCCAAAATGCTTCAGACTCACTGATACACATTACTGAACTCGGCATGGCCAATTAGCCGCTACAGCTACGTATTGAGTTCTACGCAATAAGCCAATTCTGAGAGATTCCACATTTTTCTATATTGGTTAAATTCTGCAATTATGTCTTCTTTTGCATCGTAGAAATCACTACTTGAGTCTAAAAAGTAAACACACCTTCTGGGTTTTAGCACATATATAAGTTCTGCATTCATTAGATTCAACAAATATTTAAATCTTACTTCTAATGTCAAAAATTTACATCACAGATTCTTCAATATGTTTATTAGATCAGTGGAGCGATGACATCAAATATGGAAAACTGATAAAACTAAGTACGCCCAAATCTCCAGCATTTCTCGAGAGCGTACTTTCTTTTATTTTAATGACTAGATGGAAGCTGAACAAAATGAAGCTTTTTATGTTTCACATTATAGAGTAGAGCTGCTGAGACAGGAAGGAGATTGTTTCTTTGGGACCTAAATTACCAGAGACCCGGTCTGCTGAGATGGAACCGATCCGTGAAACCCAAATCATTCCAGTCCCACTTTTTAACGTCAGAACCAGTTACCAAATCATAGCACATACGTTCCTGACTGATGCACTTCAATATTGTATTACATATATTACGGCTTATAGGTAACTAAAAAACCCGAGTCCTACCACAAATATAAGTTTCAGGTCTTTAATTACTTTAACTGTTTTTATGCTTACCTTTAACTATTACCAACACAGGGCTGACCATAATCTTAACCAAAGCTTAATACACAACATGTCTCTAAACCTGACCCTGAAAACAGGATCTGGCACATTAAGTCCCCATAAGGTCCATCATTCTTCATGTCCTCAACATGTAACATAAACAAGTATGCACACACAGTAAAAATGTAATTAGACATGCATTGATGATTTTAACAATGACACTTGAGAAAATGTGAATATATATACTGTCTTCAATTAAAATGTGATTAATTACAGGCCCTGAAATAAACTTTAATTTAATTTTAATCGAATCCCAGCACTAATATTAATACGTCTGGACCACTAGCTGGCTCAGAAAGCAGCAGGTCATACTAATCAAAACTATGAAACGTCGTTCTGACACCATAAATGGGTCCAAACACACAATCTGGTTTCCATTTCAACATCTTAAACGTCTCTGCCCAAATGATTCTAGTTTCTGATTGATGCTTAATGGAGTGAATGTGAGTCTGACTCGATTTGGAGACGCTGCAGTCCCAACATCAAAGCCGCGGTCCTGCTGGTACCGGGCAGCACCAGCACACCAGGAGGCTCCCACACATGCAACACGCTGCGCTCCACGCTGCGAGCTTATCTCTGATCCATCGCCCTTCCTGCAGTTTCAATCTGATCCAAGTTTCAATCCAGTAGTAATGGAAAGCACCTGCATTCATTCAGGTATTTAGACTACAATTATGAGGAGATGTGGATGAACGGATGAGCAAAAGACAGGAAAATGAAAGCATGAATGAACATTATATTATTCAGAAGTAGCATTCAGGACAGAATCACCGAAGATGAAATAACAAGGTCAAATGACGAGATGGAGGTGAAGATGAGGCCTGAGGAGAAAATGGCTGAAAAGGTTCATTTCTACTCAGGCGAATTAAACAAAACCAAACAGGATTTACTGGAGCAGAGCTGCAAAAATTAAAAAAATACAAAAATGTACAGTTCCAAATAAATACGAAAGAGTACAAATATTTCACAAATAAACATAAATAATTAGATGCAGAGAAAATATGATTATATACTACAGTTTTATCAGCCACTCAAACATTTCACCAGCCACTGTTTATTTTCTTTTGATTACAAACCCTACCAGTGCAAGCAAATTACATAAAATATAAGATTTATTCTTAACTCTATGAAAACCAATTTACTGACAATAAGTTTACACGTGTACTCATACATAATTTTACATAAAGCATGGACACCTTAACAGGGTTGTAGTGCAATAAGTTAATTTGAAGTAATTACTACAGCAAACTACACAACCCAAACATTCTTATAATCGTATCTTGAACATTTACACATTTTGGCTAAACATCCCCCTGATAGTATTTATTTAAGATGTGTCTAGTCATTTAGAAAATATTTTTAAATGGTATGAATAGCTGTTTTAACTGTTTTATTTGTTTTCCCTTATTACGTTTTCTATTAAAATTCACAATTATTATTAAAACTAAAATACCTCAGAATGAATCGCTAATTCTCCCTCCTTCCCCGCTCCTTCTCTGCTCCAGCGGTCAAAGTTTGTGTGGTAACGTATCGGATAGTTTGACACAATTTTCTGAATGGGTTTCTGTACTTTTTAGCTTTCGTCGTAGTTTTTCTGATCCGCCCTGTCTCTTATCCTCTCTCTTTTCTCGGACTCCGGTTAGCAGCTAACCGTTAGCTGAAATGGTTCAATTTATAACCTTAGAGGGGAGGGGCAGGCCAAGGAGAACCGAGGGATGTGATTGGATAAGCCCAATGTCCGTCAATAAAATCAACCAATGCGCTGGCGCGGTCGATAAAAATTATATTTAATATACTTTTTTTGTTAAATTATGACAGCGTAGGGCCGCCAGATATGGACATTATGTTCATCAGTCTGTAGTCCAGATGGTCAGTCCTCCCCTGGACAGAAGTTTGAATGCAGCTTTTTTGTTTTTTTTGTTCAAATTATCAACCCGCCACAGTGGCGGTACGTTGCTCCAATTTACATGCCACTCTATACTTTTACCCGCATTTGGCCAGTGGCGGGTGCTAATTTCCACTCCTGTTAATAACTCATCTGTTTAAGGTTAATGTATCAATACTTTGTCACCGACCAGAAAGCGGTGTTTGGCTCCAACAGAGAGCTTAAATCCACCCACATTGCAGACAAGGTTGCACTGAAGCTGCACTCGGCTGAGTAAAGATGTTTTTCCTACCGATAGTCCAGTAGATCCAGTTTGATTGGGAACAAAACTTCAATATTTGTCCTATTTTCAGCCAAACCAACCAAACCCTCTGAGCAACCTGTTCCCCTCCTGGCCTGTGGGGGCGCTGCACCAAGAACAACTGAAGGAAACGACACAAAAACCTCTGAAGACACTGAGAGCAACTTCCTTCTTCACCAGATGTAAACAAGATGGAGGATTTTAGCGGTTGGAGGATTTCTCTTTAGTGTTTGGCTAAAGACCAGGAGCCATTTCTGCTACTAGCGCTAGGCTAGCATGTTAGCTTTGGTTCTATTTTTGGAGCGGTCTTTGGTCCGCTTGGCATTCACATTCAAACCAAACCAGAGTTCACTTCAACCAAACCCAGTTGAGACCAAAGAACCAAACTGAAAACTTTTATCATCCAGTTTTAGGTAGAGAAACAATAAATGATGCAAATGGAAATTATTGAGATCGTTTTGATTTGTCATGTGATTAATTTAATTATTGATTATTGTGACAGGTTGATGCTGATAACAACACACTTGGTTAGCAGCCGTTCTGGGTCAGGGGTCAGTTAGTTCTCCAACAAGGAGCTGAGAAGTCAAAGTATTTGAGAGAAAAAGACAGAAAGCAGAAAGTTTCCTCTGGTTTCCTTTCCCAGGATATTAATGAGGAAATGACACACACTTGTAAAGAGAAAAAGAAAGAAAGAGAGGAAGAAGCAGGAGGGAGTGAGGTATGTACGTTTTCGTGATTAATCCCGCATTGAGTTGACTCCGCTGGGATTTCCATCAAAAGAGGGATTTAATTGGCGTTCTGTCCCAAAACGCTAACCTTCCTCCCCCAAACAAGACGCTTTCTCTCCACCATCCTGCTGGTGGTTGGGGGGTTACCCCTGGAAAACACACTTACTCACTCACTCACACACACACACACACACACACACACACACACACACACACACACACACACACACACACACACACACACACACACACACACACACACACACACACACTCTTACAATTACTTTCAGATGTGCAAGCAAAGCAAAGGAAGGTGAGTTTGCCCCATCCAGTCGCACATTCTTATATAAAAAATGTTTTATTACCAACTTGGTTCATTTTCTGTCCTAAATTTCATCATTTTTGGTTTTGATATTAGGCTTTATAATAAGTTATTGCATTAAACAATAATGTTGTTTTGAGACCATTTTCAAGTAACAATGAAAATGGCAAAATACAAAATTATTCTCAAAGGTCAGTAAACTTTAAAATCTAATGAACATTTAACTCTGGAACTGGAGGACATTTTAAATATCCAAAATAAATAAACAAAAACAACAAATAAAATTAATTATGAAGTCTGTGTAAACAAAACTTTCCTTCAAAATAATAATAATTGAGACCAAACATCCAGTTTTTAAATTTAATGTTGTTGTTTTTTCTCAGAATTTAGACTTTAAGAAGTCTATAAAAAATATTATTGTACCTTTTTTCTCCTCTTAATTCTGGGTTTCTGTATTGACTTTGGTGAACTGCGATGTCAAGGTGAGCTGCATTCGTTCTATAGTTTTATTTTTAATTTAACTTTTTTTCTCCTTTTGTTGAAAAAACAACAAAAAGGGTCTGAAACTGGTGCATTGTATTATATTTTTTGTCAGAATTATATTGTTACAGAACTTCCCCCAGTGCATCATCAGCCTGCCGGGCGCCAGGCTTTACTTGCACCCCCACCAGGCTAAGTATTGTTTGTTAATTATAAGTATTTTATAAACCAGTAACAGTGATTAAAAAAAAACGGATTAAGAGTCTTTTTGGTTAAATCCTTTTTGGTTAAATTTTCAAATTTCCACAAAAACACAAGTTTTCTGGTAGAAACCCAATAAGTATATATGTACAGTAAAAATTATATATTACAATTTGTTTGATTGGCTTTAATAAAATATTTGGGAAAAAAAACAACAACCATGTTTTTATGTCTTTATGACCTGCAGGCTGTACCTGATTGACCCCCAGCGACGGTTTGGGCATTTTCTGGGAGATTTATTTGCTTTTTTATGGGTAAAACTGCCAGCTGAGAATGTTCCTGCCACATGTGGTGAAGGTGTTTGGTTTCTCTGCTGCGGCGGTCGGACCGGAGCCCAGAGACCCATCCAACGTCCTGCAGGGAAGCGCTGGGCTTCCCTAGTAAAAATGAGGAATAGTTTCATCTCACTGTTTGTTATTTCACCAACCAGTTAGCTAAATCATCGACTGGACCGGTACCACGCGGCTGAGGACCCCACTCCCATCCGTCAGAGAAAATTAACAACGCCAGCAAAAATTTATCGACCTTGCATGCGTACAGTCACAGGTGGAAGTTACATATCAGGTTTCTGCTGCATACATATAATGGAGTAGGAAGCAAATGCTCCTTCAGAGCGACAGAATGACTTTTAACCTTTTAACAAGTAAAGAAGTTGATGGTGGAAATTGATGCATCTCCAAACACAACTCATTAAAACCTGGACCAGTTTACTATCAGGTACACTCAAATTAAAAAATCTGACTGACTTTCTGGCGTTTTTTCATGGAGTTCTGACTTTGAATTCAGAAATTTCACTTATGTCTCATATTTTCTACTTTTTTTCCTCAGATTTCTTTTCTAAGAATTTTTACATTTTTCTGACGCTTTTTTCTCAGATTTTTTCTCAGATTTCTGACATTGTGCTTGGTATTCTGACTTCCTCCCTCTTAATTCTAACTTTTCTTCTAAAACTTTTGACTTGATATGAGAATTTTGAAATTTTTCAAAGATTTTTGACTTAAATTTCAAAATTCTGATTTTCCTCTCTGATTCTTTTTTCTACTTTTTTCCTCTTAATTCTGACTTTAAACTCATAATTTTGAATTTGGACCACTGAGCAGCAGTGTGGTCCTGGTTCAGCCCAGGTAAGCCTCCGGTAGCCCAGGTAAGCCTCCGGTAGCCCAGGTAAGCCTCCGGTAGCCCAAGTGTCGGATCCGTTTGAATCTAGAGGTTCTGACTCCACCCTCTGTCCACTTCTGGTGAAATTCCCCAATTTTTTTTAAAGGATTCTGCTTGGACTGAAGGCTGTGGTTATCCCTGTTGCCGATGGACCTATTCCGATCACACTTTTTTCTTCCACTCAACTTTCAATGAATATTCTCACTTTATTTATAATTTAATATTCTAATATTTGAGACGACTTACATGAGGACATTTTGCCTTTCACTTGTAAACCAGTATTTTATGTTTAGATCAAATATTATTCACTCACCTAATCTCCTACTCTCATTAAAATAGTTTCTCTGGTGTTTAGGAGTGAAAATATCAACAAACATAAACCACTAAAATTAATATCATATATTTAATATATATTAAATGTGTTCTAAGTGAGGTTAAACTGTGAATTTAGCTGTCTAAGACTGTTCCTAGGGTAGCTTTGACATGTTAGCATTCAGCAATAAACCGGGTTTTCTGTTAAAGTCTCCTCATAAAACATTCATTCAAGAAATTGTTCGGCTACTGGCTAAATATCATGTTTAAATTTAAAATTCTGCAGTGTCCAAACGCTAACAGCTGCTGTTACTGACCTGTGATACGGAGTTCAGATGAGACACACGGCAAAGCTGTCCTCTTCTTCTACGGCTCTCCTCTGCACCGCCAGCGCGAGGGGCGCCCTCTGGCGGCAGACACAAGTTCATGGTTTTATTAATGTACTTGATTCAAGCCCTCTGCAGTGACAGACAGATGTTGGACTTTAAAACCAGGACCTGGACTAAATAAAGAGCAACTCTGTCTTCCAGATAAGAGACAGAAATGTTCCACTTGTTCATTTTAAAACCAGCAGTTAATTAACTCTCTAGATTTATTTACAGCAGTGTTGAGCTCATATTTACGTCTGACTTTTGTTTCTGTGTTAAAACAATCTAAATGCAAATTGTGGGAATGTATTATTCATTCCATTGTTTCTACATTATTCCGTGTATTTATTGTTGCTGTATTCTCAGAGCCTCCAGTTCCGTTTTCAACATTTTTCCTTCAGGTTCCCATCGGGATTGAATGATTTTGGATTCACCCCCCCCCTCCCACACACACACACACACACACACACACACACACGCACACACACAGTCTAATAAAGTATATACTATTAAACAATTGCTTTAATAAAATTCTGCAAATGTGGTGCCAAAGCATGTTTTGCTGCATTTTAATAATTTGTAAAATATTTGCTTTTAAAACTTCAGCTTCCGTTTATTTTTATCACCATGTATTTTGTTTTAAAAACTTCATCAGGTTAAAACTGCAGACACAAAACGATGAATTTAGCAGATATGGAATCGTTTCTTCAGACTACAGTGAACTAATTCTACATCATGTTTACAGCCAAAACAAACCAAAACTCAATATTTTTTTTGTTTTATTTAAAGTAAACACAGCCTGGAAACAAATTCTTCTTCCTGTTTATGATCACAGAGTAAATATTAACCCAACTAGAGGAAACCTGATCTATAGTCCTGCATATAAAATGTCTGTTTCTGTTCATGCTGCAGAGAAGAAGTGAGAATAAACATTTATTGTTGTCTTTCCAAAAGCCAAGGTTATCAAATATCCTGTCCAATTAAATGTATAAGCAGCAAACATGACAAGAGAGATGAAAAGTAAATGTTGCATGAGCAGCAGATTTTTTGTTTCGTTATAAATTTAACGATATTAATAATATTTACAGAGGTCATGAAAGGTCAACCAATCCCCCAAAAGTATCGTGATTGTATCCATGGATTGGGTAATGAACACTCAACAAAAGACACTATTTTCAAAAAATGTATTCAGTTATTGTTGAATAACCAACTGATTCTGGTATTTTCTCCAAACTGTCGCCAATCTTGCAAACTGAGTCCCATAATTTGCCAACAGCTGACATAAATGGCTTGTGTGGGTAAAAAATATATATCAATTTCACATAAGTTCAAAAGGCTAACAAATAGATTCAAAAACACAAAATTGGCTATTTGAGTATGTTTTACTTTGTTTTATAAAGACATGATATAGTTGATGTTAGTTAGTTTTTCAAGGAACACAGTTTATCCGCTGCATTCCTGGGACATAGGGAAGCATGATTGACAGCTCTAAGACCCGCCTCCTGGCTCTGATAGGTTGTTTCTAGTTTTTTCAGATTATCCGTCTCATTCTGTCACAGCATATAATTAAATTACAAATTAATTCTGAATAGTGAGTTTCAACAAATTAGTAAATATTTTATAAAAGTTGATTTTAATGGTCAGATTCACACAATGATGAATGAGGTTCACTTTAATGACAAATGATTAGCTGACGTTTCCTCCCAACATAAAATGGACGCTTCGATGTTTTAGCACGTGCATTAGCCGCCAACCAAGCGTTTTGAACGTGACGTCACGCTCTTCCGCCATGATGAATATCAAAACAACCTATGCTATGCTAGTTAACTCCTGTAAAGTTAGAAACACAAGACATTTGGTCGCCTAATATCGCTGCTATTTAACTTATTTCTCTGTAAAAATTGACAAACAGACAAAGATACAAACCTAATTTGTCGTAAACCTCCTGATGAAGAAAGAAGATAGCGATGGATAGCCGTCGTCCGCCAATCGTAAAATGGCCGATTGGCGGACGGTGTATTCACAGATGTGCAGGGGATGCTTTTTACAGGGTTAGGAGATTAATGTTTACATACATGTAATCAACTATTGCACAAGGCTCGAGTCTCATTAGTAACTGCAGGGCAGTGGCTTCAATATGTCAGCAGAGGACGCTTTGTTTTTTCAGGCAGTTGTCGTGGTTTGTCCATTAGCGGGCACCGTACTTTAGCTTTTGTTACCGTGAACTATATATATCAATGTTAGGGAATCATTAAAACGTTTTAAGATTTACAAAATATCGGTTCGCCTTCATAGCGGGGATTGAACCCCAGTGTTACACCGAGCGCTGTAGCTAATATTAGCTGGTATTTTCCCGGTGGACATGAATACAATATAGTAATATTAGAAAATATAAACGGTAATATGTCCATCTTACTTGTGAAACGTTATCCCCCGAGATCCCACATCAATAGTCCGTCGATCTGAACAAAAATATCCGGCAGTGCTGAAGCTTCTGCTCCAATCGATAGCAGCCACACAGGCTCACCTGCTAAAGGAAACAAACGCACCCAGCACAACGCTTTCATTCTATTGGCTGAGAGGTTGCTAGGCGACTCTGCCAAAAAGGCAACTCCATGTTTTGTAAGCGAGCAGAGACTGAGTGTGAGCGCAAGGAGAAGTTTTGAGAAGAAAGACATGAAGTCCTGCTTTCAAATTGAAAATGTGTGCTCTGGGATTATGGTAGAACATTTTGCATTTATTAATATGTGTTTGTCTGGACCTAACTAATTTCCTAATTTAAACACCTGATTTACTAATGATCTGTCAGGGTTGATGTGTGGGTCACCTGTTTTTGTTTTTTAACTGGAACACACCAAATTCTGCAGCACATCTACATGTTACGGTCATCAAAGTCCAGCTAGCATAACTGACCTGACCGTCCGTCACTTCTTTTATTTATGAAAACTTAAACATTTAAGATTTAGCCCGTTATGTTGACAGCTTGACAGATAAAACCAATGCTAATTGGCTAGCAGCTTTTTGGATTTTTGCAATGCACTTATTCTGGAAAAAATAAAAATAAAAAGATCTCTTCGTTCAATACTTCCATCCCTCATTTCTGGTCCAATGAAGTAGTTGTAGAGTCAATAGAAAGACCTGCACCATCTGCCCAGTAGGTGGCAGTGTGTGGAGGGACAGAAGAAGATTTGAGGAGGATGCTAATGAGTGTTAAGCTAACTGGTTCGCTGCTGTTGTCTTTAACCACCAAACGTCTTTGTGGCGTCGTTAAGGAAATGATTTGTTCTGAGTGACTGCAGGTAACCTTCATCATCTTCCTCATCTTCAGAAACCTCTCACACAACAGCAACCCCCTGTGGTTTGTATTTTACAGCTAAATGCTGTTTTGTGCAAGCAGCAATGCCAACATGCGATGCGCAGGAACATTTTATAAAACTCTGTGTGCACAAACACTCACGGCCACACGAGCAAACACACAATAATAGTCCATAAAAGCCTTTTAGGATGCTCAGGAGAGCCCAGCTTTAAGGCCTGCTTCCTGTTTTCTCCCCAACACTTAACATTTCAGGACTATTGGTGTGTGTGTGTGTGTGTGTGTGTGTGTGTGTGTGTGTGTGTGAGTTTCCTCCAATATAGAGCACAATTAACGAGCTCTGTTCCCTGGTAGCTGCCAGCCTGACTGGAATGGTTTGAGTTAAGAGGAAAAACGGTGTGAAAACAAAGCAAGTCCAAGAGCTGACAGCAGGAGCCAAACTACTGAATAAGCATCATTTCCACCACAGTAACACGCTGCATGTAATGCAACACTTGCGCAGCAATGTAAATCCCGTCTTTCGTTGAATACTCTGATTTGGTAGCTTTCAGAGCAGGAAAAATCCGCCTGGCTCTTGTTGCTGTTGGTTCATGTTTCAGACTTTTGATGCGTCTTCTGCCTTGTCCTGGAAACATGGCCGACAGGTCGGCATGGAAACAGGAAGCAGAAATGTCCTGATGACCGATGAGGAGACACAACATCTCAACGCACCAGGTTTGAACTTAAACTGAGCTCCAGGGTGATTCATGACATTTTCATCATTAGTTATTATTGGAGACTATTCAGCCACAGCTTTTCTTTATTCTGTAATCTGCTGATCATTTACTGTAACATGTTGGTTAAATCAACAGTCGAGTGTTTTTAGGTTTACTCTCAGGGTGGCCTGAGAAATGAGTGAACTTTGCAAGCTAATATAAAAATGTAACAAATGATAATATTTCCAGTAAGTTCAGCTAAAGTCATGTCACTCAGTCAAATCAATATAAAAAAATACTTTTGGGTAAATATGGCACCTAAAGCCCATAATTATCGTAACCAACAATAAAATGAAAGGAGACCCTGACATAAATGAGTAAAAACTATTCCTACGGCTCCATCGTTCCCACCAGGTCTGGGTTTAATCCGACTCCAGTCCACTTATAAAGTCCAGTTTGGTTGGTAAGATCTGAATGCTAAGCTAGCTCTGGTCCTCCAAACCTCGGTCTGGTTTGATATGTGAACGCCAAGCGGACCAGAGACCGCTCCAAAAGCAGGAAGTAGACTACGGTGCAGGGCATTCTGGGTAAATACAACCAAAACAAATGTGCTAGCCTAGCGCTAGCAGGAGAAATGGCTCTTGGTCTTTAGCCAGAAACAGAAGAGAAATGTTCCAACCGCTAAAATCGGACGCCTCTCCATTTTTATTTCCATTTGTTGAAGAAGGAAGTTGCACTCAGTGTCTTCTTCAGAGGTTTTGGTTCTTGATGCAGCGCCCCCACAGGCCAGGAGGGGAACAGGTTGCTCAGAGGGTTTGGTTGGTTTGACTACAGCAGCTGGAAGAGGAACAAATGTTGAAGTTTTGGTCCCAACAGAACCGAATCAACCAGACTATAAGATGGAAAATATCCTAAATGTGTTGGTCTGTCACATAAAGTCCAATAGAATAAATACTTTGTAGAGTAACAAAAAGTTTAAACGTATAACTAGTTTTCAGTGGTGGAGAAAGTACTCAAAAAATGTACTTAAGTAAAAGTACAAATACACAGACAAAAATGTACTCAAGTAAAAGTAAAAGTACCACATTAACATTTGTACTTAAGTAAAAGTAAAAAAGTACTGGCTTTTAAAAATACTTAAGTATTAAAAGTAAAAGTACTTGCTGAATGGATTACCTATAGGTAATGATATTAGCGATTATAATCGCTAACATCATTAAGTGAACCGATCGTATTTAATTTTAATACATCAGAAATGTGCCATTTTAATGAACAATGCCACAGATAAAGCATGTTTTTATTGTGTTTACTCTGTAACATAGTTTAGACTTAGATATGTGATTCTATGCATCATAATTTCAGGGATGGAAACATCTTGTCTCCTGTCCTAAGATAACATGAGCTTCACTTTTTTTGCCTCTAGTGGCTTTTATTTTGAAAGAAATCCAACAGAAATGGGATGGAAAGAAGGTGGGTGGGAGGACATGGAACCAAGGAGCCACGTAGCAGAGTTGTAGTCAAGACCACCGACCCAAGACCAAGTCAAGACCAGCACCCCGTGCTACGTGACACAAAAATAAATAACTTTTACCTATCAAAATTGCTTCTCAAATTGATCTGAAAGATCCACATTCCCATAAAAAACTAGATATTAAATACTTAGAGCTGAAATGAATTTAAACAGTAAAGATCCGTCCAGAAGAATCGGATCGTTCCTGAATATCGTACCACTATATTGCACTTTGGTCACAGCGTTGTCCCATAAATGCGACACTTCAGTCAAAACCTCCACACAATAATTCAGCGCATGAGTGACAACTTTTTTTCATCAGATGCAACATGTGTCTCTGTACAGCTAGCTTAGCTAGCATCACGTCCACAGATCTTACCTTTCTTTAAGCTTTCCTTCCAAGTGACGCTAAAAGATGGACGAAGTTCCACCGTCTGTGAAAGCGAAGCGCTGCTGATTTTACATGTCGCCATATCTATGATTTATGCAGATATTATATTACTGATGATCAGACAGACATCTTCTCCCGCTCAGAGGAAACCACTGCGCATGTCTGGAGCTCCGCAGAGAGTAAAGGTGGAGCCGATGGATGACAACAGACACTAAGTCACGTTATTGCTTGGATTTTACGGCGCCATCTTAAATCCCTGAACTTCACATTTTAACGAAAAAAAGCTCAACGAGACTTGAATGTAACGAGTAACGAGACAGTTTGTAGAAATGTAGTGAAGTAGAAAGTACAGATACTTACTGTAAAATGTAGTGGAGTAAAAGTAGAAAGTCCCCATTATTAAATCTAAAGTATAGATACACGAAAATTGTACTTAAGTACAGTAACGAAGTACTTGTACTTTGTTACTTCCCACCACTGCTAGTTTTACAAAGTGAACTAGATGTCAAATGAAATCATTTAGAAGACGAGGTCAGTGTTGCAGCCAAACATAATGCCCGGTCAGGCCTCCCATCTATGGAGAGAAAAAAACAAAGTTAACGGTTAAAATAACGGAAAATAATGCAAAATGCAGAGTAGTAGGAGAAGAAAGTGAGGAGAAGTTGGACTGCATTCCCCCATAAACTTAAAGGGTCAGCCTCCAGGTGACCTTTGGAGTCTGGTGGAGTTTCATAAACCTTCGTCATTCCTTCTCCTCTCTGTGTTTCCTCCTGTTTCTCTCCCTGACCTCTGACCTCCATCATGTGATGACTCTCAGAAAACCCAGCAGTGTTTAAACATGGAGGCTGGCCTTCAGTAGCTCTTCAGCTTGGGGCCGTGAATGAAACCGCCGGCCACATAATGACGCCGAGGAATGTAATCTTCCACTAAATCCTCCCCTATAAATTCACTTAAACAATACGTGACGTGTTTTTCGCATTGGGGCATTATCTGCTTTTCTGAGCTGCTGTTGCCAAATGGAAGAAGAAAGCAGCGCATGGGGACGCGCTGTTTGGCTAACCGCTGTTTGTTTGTCTTTCTAGGCACCGTCCTCGGCTCTAAATGATTTATTTGACTGCTTCGCAGCGCCCAGCTCCGGTTTCTGGAGGCTCGGCCAACATAAACCTTGTCACAACTCTGAATTCCTGACTGAACTACAGCTTCCAGGCAGAGCAGCACCAGATCAGCGGCGCATAAATACACGACAAAAAACGAGCCCAGAGCGGCCAAACCTTCTGCTATTAGCTTGTACGTTTTGCTGAATCATCTGAATGCATGTAGCGACAGTGGAGAGGAAAAACTACGACCGGTAACACCAGAGTTAATCCTCCAAAAGTTATGAAACTTGGCACATCTGTTGTAGAAAAGCATATATAATAATTTAACGTCCGGCTCTGTGATAAAGTGGAGTACCTGGGATTTAACTAACATCGGGCGGATGCCTCTCAGAACATCAGCAGCAATGTTTCTATCTCACTGTCATGCAAATTCTGAGCAAACTTTTAAATGTCAAGAGAAAAAAAGGACTGCGAATCGTTTCAGAGTTTTGTGCCACTGGTAAGGCACAAAACCCACCAGCAGATGGCACCGTTTGCTTTGTGTGGACTTGGTCATCTTGTGTGTTTCCATTTCCTCTTTAGCTCGTCAGTTTTTTCTCAGAAAAAACAAAAACTACCTGAAGGGAAGGTAAAAATTTATTTTTTTGCAAAATCGAGGAAATTATTTCACATTTTTCTGTTTCCATCGACTTTGTCTAATGCGATACTTTGAAATGCGCATAAACACATTGATGGAAACATGGCTAAGGAAATAAAATTAATTTATGGTGATGCTGCAAGAGCGAGAACCAAGTAATAATTAAGTACACATTAAATTACTTAATCTACATCAGTTACTATAAGTTTGCATTTAAAGACATATTTAATACATTGGCAAATAAAACGTATTTAAAAATGTAATATTTAATTATATGGTACATGTAATTCATGATTTAGTAAAATACTTAATAAATGAATTGTCTAGTAAACAATGAACATTTATTTCATGGTAATAAATTTTTTTATCATTATTTTGTCCCTTTTGGCCCTCCATACACAGACATGCGGCTCATCCTGGTTAACAGCTCAGACCGATCAGGATGACTGTGCTCTGCTGTTCAGGTCTGGCCAGATTAACAGGTAATCTCCAGATTATGTTTTATTTCCTCAACCTGAACACAGGAAGTCAGGAGCCCTGCAGCCAGAAACACGTTAAAAAGACTTTTACTCATTTATTTAACAATCTGTCCTTGAAGAAGCATCAAACTGAGTTGCAGAAGCTCAGCCTGCAACAGAAATCCCGTCTCTGTTAGGGTTAGGGTTAGTAAATGAGTAAAAGACTTTTACTCATTTATTTAACAATCTGTCCTTGAAGAAGCATCAAACTGAGTTGCAGAAGCTCAGCCTGCAACAGAAATCCCGTCTCTGTTGATAAATTCTCGTGTTTCTTTCTCTGCGTTACCTGAACTGATTCCTGCAGGCTGATTAAAGGACAGCCGATACCTGGACATCAGCGGTTGCCATGGCAGCTGATTAGCACAAATCACCCAGAGCCTGGTGGTCATTTCCTCGTAAAGCGTCTGGGGAGGTCAAGTAGGCTAACGTTACACCAATCACGCCAAGGGAGATGCTACAAGCTAACGGCTAACCGGGACCAGGTTCTGGTTCCCTCCTCAGGCTAACTGCTAGCTTAAAAACCTAAATGTTTTAACTCGGAGACTCCAGCTGAGTGTGAAATGAAAGCAGGCCAAATAAACCCTGCAGACTCTGCAGTTTTAAAACTGTGGAGAAAAACGAAGCAGTTGTCATAACATGGAGGAGGAAACGTGTTTCTAAATGATTCTGGTTCCTCTTATCACACGCTGCTGTTTACCGAGATGTCAGCATGAAGAACCGACTGCATGGAGATATGGAACATGTTTCTGGACGTTAGTGTCAGAAATATGGAACATGTTTCTGGACGTTAGTGTCAGAAATATGGAACATGTTTCTGGACGTTGGTGTCAGAAATATGGAACATGTTTCTGGACGTTGGTGT
The DNA here is from genome assembly GCF_904066995.2 of Poecilia reticulata. Classification (NCBI taxonomy): domain Eukaryota; kingdom Metazoa; phylum Chordata; class Actinopteri; order Cyprinodontiformes; family Poeciliidae; genus Poecilia; species Poecilia reticulata. The sequence goes on along the minus strand of NC_088839.1, from coordinate 32,819,172 downwards.
CAGAAATATGGAACATGTTTCTGGACGTTAGTGTCAGAAATATGGAACATGTTTCTGGACGTTGGTGTCAGAAATATGGAACATGTTTCTGGACGTTAGTGTCAGAAATATGGAACATGTTTCTGGACGTTGGTGTCAGAAATATGGAACATGTTTCTGGACGTTAGTGTCAGAAATATGGAACATGTTTCTGGACGTCGGTGTCAGAAATATGGAACATGTTTCTGGAAGTTAGTGTCAGAAATATGGAACATGTTTCTGGACGTTGGTGTCAGAAATATGGAACATGTTTCTGGACGTTAGTGTCAGAAATATGGAACATGTTTCTGGACGTTGGTGTCAGAAATATGGAACATGTTTCTGGACGTTAGTGTCAGAAATATGAAACATGTTTCTGGACGTTGGTGTCAGAAATATGGAACATGTTTCTGGACGTTAGTGTCAGAAATATGAAACATGTTTCTGGACGTTAGTGTCAGAAATATGAAACATGTTTCTGGACGTTAGTGTCAGAAATATGAAACATGTTTCTGGACGTTGGTGTCAGAAATATGGAACATGTTTCTGGACGTTAGTGTCAGAAATATGGAACATGTTTCTGGACGTTAGTGTCAGAAATATGAAACATGTTTCTGGACGTTAGTGTCAGAAATATGGAACATGTTTCTGGATGTTAATAAACTGAAAACACCAGTCATCCCAGTGTAAACTGGTTTCTTCCCTTTAGTGCGTACTTCTGCCCTGCGTCCTCCTTTTCTGTGCTTTTCTATTAAATTTATATTAGTGTAGTTTTCCAGCTCACATCATTTTATTGGGTTGTATCTGGCTCTAAGCGAAACCATCGTTTTTTTATCACTGCATGACGTAAAGTTTAAACAAGTTTGAAAACTGGAGCTATGATTAATTCTGGCTCACAGACGTTTTTTATACATTTTCCAGGCTGAGAAGGACAAAATAAACATATTTAATATTACAACATCACTGTTTTAAACACTCTGTTGATAGACGGTTTTTCTGCACAATTAGGCAACTTCTTGTGATTTCTGCTGCTTTTTGGTTCGTTTAAAAGAAAATGTTTATCGCAGTTTGTTATTGCAACCAGAAAATCAATAGATCTGATCAGATCTGCTGTTTGCTCAGTTTTGATTTCAGAAATTGTGAATGGTTTGTTGTCCTTAATGCACAAATATACAAACATTTTTATGAAATGATGATAATCCACTGCACATTCCTTAGATGTTTCTGAAAACTGCACAACATTTCATGTAGGGCTGAAACAATCAGGTTAATCTGTTATTTAAATAACTATAAACTAAATTACTAATTAGCTAACTGTGGACTGGCAGGAGTTCCTGATTAAATATGTAGTTAGGAAACTAAATATTTTGTTAGCAGGACCTCTATTTAATTAACTAACAACATATTTAGCTGAAAGGCTAACTAAACTAATTAGTTAGATTGCTAACTAAAATATTTAGTTTGAAACTGGGACATTTATTAATGAATTAAAATGAACTACCTGAGAAAATCACTAAAATTTTGAGATTAATCTCAAAGTTTCTAGAAGAAACTCAGAAATGTTCAAAGCTTGTAAAGTTTTTTTTTTACTTTTATCAAAAAGTAAATTTTTAAACTTTTTTACCAAAGTCGGATGTCTGAGACCCGGCCGGTCTCAGACATGTGGGCGTGTTGGAGCCGCTGCAGAAATAAAAATAAGGGAGTACGTTGCTGCCAAAACACAGTTCTAAAAAGAGAATTTTGATATTTTTGAGCTTCCAAACGACAAAAATTTGCACAAAAAAAAAAAAAGAACAACAAACAATTAGATTAGAATTAAAGATACAAAATTTGTTTACTTTTGTACAATTTAAATTTTTTAGTTTTGATAGAATAATTTTGAACTTTTCGATCTTGGAAATTAAAAAACAAAATTCTAGAAAATTTCTGAGATTAATCTTCAAACCTCTGAGTTTTCCTCTCATTTTCAGCCTCTTGTTTTCCATTTCTTCCTGCTGTGGCGCCGCTGTCGTGATGTCGGCCATGTTCTCGTTGTTTAACCGGCCGGATGAACGTTGAGCGATTGGCTGCTTGAGCAGCTGCTGGTTCGCCATGTCCAGATTTCACCTCTGACCTTCAGATCTTCTTACTCGTCTGTTCCTGATTCACGTTCTTCTTTCTGTTCCCATGACAACAGCAAAATGTTACATTTAAACATCCTGAGCTCGGAGCCATTTCAGTTTGATTCGCACTGAAATAACTCAGACATGTTCATTTGTTTCCAGTTCATGTTCAGAAATAAAGAACAGGTTCAGCTGCTGCTCTAAAGTCTTCACAGGCGTAAAACTCGCATTCTGTCGCTACATTTGTTTTTTAACTACCATGTAACTGAATCTCAACAACATGAAGCCATGAAAACGAGCAAACGTCCCAGTTTCAAGAAGTTCAAACCCCAAAACACCAGCAGCCAAACGAGTAGTGATTCACTGGGGCTGAACACAAATTCACACCACACTTTTCAGATTTTTAAAAACCCCTAACACGTTTCCTTTTACTTTCTATCTTTACCGCTCTCTGTCGGTGTCTCCTATGCCTGAAGACTTTATCACAATAGAATCAATAATTGTGGATAAATTTTTAGTTTTGAATAAATTAAATTTCTGTTTTATCCAGTTTTCTCTTCACGTCGTTATTTTGAAGTTTTAAGCAGATATGAGGAAGAAACTTGAAACTGCTGCTGGCCAGGTCACCCAGCAGGCTGTTGCTAAGCAACCAAAGCTGAGGGGGGGGCAGACTTTACACTGCAAGGTCACCCAGCAGGCTGTTGCTAAGCAACCAAAGCTGAGGGGGGGGCAGACTTTACACTGCAAGGTCACCCAGCAGGCTGTTGCTAAGCAACCAAAGCTGAGGGGGGGGCAGACTTTACACTGCAAGGTCACCCAGCAGGCTGTTGCTAAGCAACCAAAGCTGAGGGGGGGGCAGACTTTACACTGCAAGGTCACCCAGCAGGCTGTCGCTAAGCAACCAAAGCTGAGGGGGGGGCAGACTTTACACTGCAAGGTCACCCAGCAGGCTGTTGCTTAGCAACCAAAGACAGTTTGTTGGTTGATTCCAGCTGTGAGCGGCTAAAAACGTTACTCTGCCCACATTTCACCGATATTGAATATTAAATACTGAACGTTTTATCTATTGATATTGATCAAGTGCCTGATAAATACTTATAAATTGGTTCCAACGTTGTCAGAGATGCAACATGTTAAAGATTTTAGTCAGAATGTTGATAGAATCATTTCTGCTTTAGTTTTTCTTACCTTCAAAGGAAACTAATCAACCAGCCGCTGGAGGAACCGGAGCGCTGGACGGTCCTGACCCGAACTGGGCCCGACCCGAACTGGGCCCGACCCAAACTGGGCCCGACCCAAACTGGGCCCGACCCAAACTGGGCCCGACCCGAACTGGGCCCGACCCGAACTGGGCCCGACCCGAACTGATCCGACCCGAACTGGTCCCGACCCGAACTGGTCCGAACCGAACTGGTCCCAGTTAGAGACGCAGCAGCAGCATAAACCCACACAGCAAATTCAAACGTGTTAGTTTTCCAGTGTTTAGTATGTTAATTCAACAACATGAGTGTTATTCCAGAGAGTTAAATAAAAGCAATCCTGTCCAGTGTTGCTTTCTAAATGAACACCAACAGTAACTCTGTCTGGTGTTGATTTAGGAGTCAACACCAGACTGTTCCTCCCACAGTTGTAACATATTGTGACATCAGGAAGGAGCCACAGGTAGGGGGGGGCTCAGGGGGCCCCTGGCCTGGACCGACAGGGGGCCCAGAGGGGAGGCAGAACATGCCTTCAGGGATACAAGTTTTATTTTATAACAAAAACTGTAAGAGAAGTTGTTGAAAACTGTATGATACCCCAGTAGGTTATTTATTAGGCTGCCCCATTGTTGACTCTTTACCAGACCGACTGACTTTAGTGACATACTGGGTGTAAAATATTGAATAAAATGTTGTGCTACATTAAATCCTCCCAATAGATTGAAGAAACTCGACTTTGTGTCTGAAATAAATAAAATAATGTCTTGAGTTAATTTCCCTGGTTGTGACGGGACATGAACCCGTCGTCAGGGAGACGATCAAGGATTAAAACTTTACTACCAAATAAATAAATTAAACCAGAGAGTCGTGACCAAAACTAATAAAGATCAACTTTGGGTTTATTACAGAGTTTCTGCTGTGTTTCATTACTGAACGTCCCTGATGACTTTATTTTTATTTTTTTGATCTTCTAACTTATTGATTCATCATCTTGAGTGAGTTTATTATTTTGGCTTTAAGACTCAGGTTTAATGTAAACTGATCCAGTGACTCAGAGAACAGACTGTTTCCTACTTATCAAAATGAAAACAGCTCCGCGTCCAAATTAGCCCATAAAAGCAAAACGCAGCAGAAAGTCTGAGAGGAGAAACGGAGTCAAACTGACGGCTTTCCATACGGGGACACGCGCATACCTGCTGGACTTCCTGTGGACCTGCAGGCCGATAAATTCAGCGCCGAGAAACTGAAGCTGGGAGTGGAAATAACAGATAAAGCTGAATTTACTGTTCGATAAACAGACGAGGTCCAGAAACGACGAAAACATCGACGACTCCGAGGGGATTCAGGTTCTGGAGCGGAGAAGAGACAGATTTTATTAGGTAAAGATCAAGCCTCCGTCAGCAAACCGTCTGAAAAGGTGATGCCATGAAAAAGAACAGAAATAAGCAGGAGTTGGAGGCGATGAAGCGACGCGGCGAGAGGTCGTGACCCCGAGAGCGTTTGGACCGGCGAGGGATGAGGGAGAGGAAGCTGATGGGCTCATGAAACCACGTTCCTCTCATTACCTCACAGGAAAAACGCTCATAACGCCAAAAACTTCAGATTGACAATAACACACACACACACACACACACACACACACACGGCGCTGTAAATACTTTGACTAGGCTTCTCCTCAGGATCAACTCAAACTGAAACCTCATCGAATCAGAGAGAGAAACATCTTCACTGGTTAAAATCGGACTTTAAACTCCAGTAAAAATATTTACGTTGAACCAAACTTTAAATCTGAGGCGGCGCCGGATGGACCGGAGAGGAACTTCAGGGTTCAACCTCTGGTGACCTTTGGTGACCTCTGACCTGGAAGAGGAACTTCATTTCTCATTACTGATTACTTGATTTTTGTAAAGTAACTGAGTTACATTTCAAGTTACTTTATTGGTAACGTTTCCAACTTACTGGTTAGAAAAAAACTCAGTAAAAACATATAAAACATAAAACAAACATTAAAATATAAATCTCAGAAACTTTCTATGCAAAACATGGAAATTCCTGAATTTAAAAAGTCAAAAATTTTCAAGAAAAAATCTCTGAAATCTTAAGTTTAATGTTACAAAGTTTCCAGAAAAGTCAAGGAAATTTCTGAGCTTGAAAAGCTGAAAGTTTGTTGGAAAAAAATCTAAATTTTCCAGAAAAAATCTCGTAGATTTCTGAGCTTGAAACTTTCGGAAATCTCAAAAGTTGAAAATGGTCGACTTTTGGAATTTGAAAGATTTTTTCTAGAAATTTTCTAAGATTATTTTCAAAATTTCATATTTTTCTAATAAGGTTTTGACTTTTGAAGATTGAAGATGAATCAGAAATGTTCTAGAAAAGAACATTTTCTGATTTGGAAAAGTCAAAGAAATGTAGATGCTCTGAGCTTAAACTCAACATTTCTGCGTTTCTTGTTCCTGGTAGGTTCTGGATTTTGGACTCGGACCGTTTCTCTCCAAAAACTGTCCAACGGCTAAAAGCTCCTGGACGGAAACGTCACCGCCGTCGTCTGCAGAAAGGTGGCGCTCTCCCTGGGAGGCTTGAGAAAACAAAATGGAGGATTTAGGGAGGGGCTGCACAGTGGCGCAGTTGGTAGAGCTGTTGCCTTGCAGCAAGAAGGTTCTGGGTTCGATTCCCGGTCTTTCTGCATGGAGTCTCCATGTTCTCCCTGTGCATGGTGGGTTTTCTCCAGGTACTCCGGTTTCCTCCCACAGTCCAAAAACATGACTGTCAGGTTAACTGGCCTCTCCAAATTGCCCCTAGGTGTGAGTGTGTGTGTGCATGGTTGTGTGTCTCTGTGTTGCCCTGTGACAGACTGGTGACCTGTCCAGGTGACCCCGCCTCTCGCCCGGCACCCCAGCTGGAGAGGAACCAGCAACCCTCCCGACCCCACTGAGGGACAAGGGTGCAAGAAAATGGATGGATTTAGGGAGGAAGTGGAAAAACGTCCTCAATGATAAATTGATCAGAAATCATCATGATTAATCGATGGGAATAGGTTTAATCGGTTCATTTCAGTCAAAGTTCAACATCTGCGTGTTTCTGCTGCTGGAGCTTCAAATGAATCCATGTTCTGGTTATTAAAGCTTTTCTTTCTTCCTGACAGAACCGAGTTCACAGTCATTCGGTTCTGATTCTGTTTTCCTTCTGCTCCATTAAAACATGAATTCTTTTATTCGCTGAACTCGGCCTGATTTCATGCATGTGTGTGTTTGGGAAGTGAGAGAAACTGCAGCAGCCGTTTCCCATTATCAGCGCCAAAAGCAGCTTGTTAAAAACAACCAAACGCAAACCGCAGTTTTCAAAATTACAGAATTCCTTGATAAATTGGCCGCTTCGCGTTCAGGTGAGACAGAAAACCCGGCAGGGAGCAGGAGGCCTGGGGGCAGTTATGATGAAATACAGAGAAAAACACAGGATAAAATACAGTAATGATGAAATACAGTAATGATGAAATACAGTTATGATGAAATACAGTTATGATAAAATACAGGGAAAAACGCACATTTGTGCTCCCAAAAAAAGAAAAAACAAAGAAAGATGCATTTATACACTGAGAAATGGAAAAACCAGATATTTACACTAATTCGCTGCTAACCCTGCCAGCATGTCCAGGTGGGCCCCATATGGGGAAAAGGAGGGCAGACCAGTTGGGTCCCATATGGGTTTGTCCACGGGTTCCACGGTGGCCCCACATGGGCATCCTGGTCAGGACGCCTCCTGGACGCCTCCCTGGTGAGGAGTTCAGGTCCCACCGGGAGGAGGGGAGACCCAGGACACGCTGGAGGGACGATGTCTCTCTATGGCCTGGGAACGCCTTGGGGTTCCTGGAGGACCTGGAAGAGGCTGGAGAGGGAAGTCTGGGCCTCCCTTCTGAAGCTGCTGCCCCCGAGACCCGATGGATGGATGGATGGATGGGGCCGCAGCTCACATGGGCCCTATATGGTGGTGGGCCCACATGGGTTTGCCCATGTAGGGTCCATATAGGCTGTGGCCCCTACATGGACAAACCCATATGGGACCCATCTGGTCTGCCCTCCTTTC